>NW_028244679.1:0-62111 GCF_964263255.1 Lissotriton vulgaris
AGCTGTGATATTCAGGTCCCGTAGGTAGAGACAGGTGTGCAGTTGAGTTAGGACATATATTTTCAGGTGCTCTCGTCCTGTAGGTAGGCAGGCCTCAGCCTATGGGTCAGGAAGTATATTACCGAAGTAATCAGGTATTGTAGGTAGAGACAGACTTCAGCTGTGGAATTAAGAGGTATATAACCCTGATATTAAGGTTCTGTTGGTGGAGACAGGTGCACTGTGGTGTTAGGAGGCATATCACCTATATATTTAGGTCCTGCAGGTAGAAACAGATGTGCTGTGCAGTTACGAGGCATATTACCATTGTATTCTGGCCCGGTGTGAGGAGACAGGTCATGGGTGTAGAGTTAGAGGAATGCCTGAATATAACAGTTCTGTAGGCAGAGGCAGAGGCAGGCGTCCACTGTGGAGTTAAGAGGTATAAACTCTTATACTCCACAGTGGGTACTTATACACCCCAGCTGTAGAGCTAGGCGGTATATTACCTAGGTATTCCGGTCTTGTATAATGAAACAGTTCACAGATATGGAGTTAGGTGTATGACTGAGTATAACATTTCAGTAGGTAGAAGCAGGCTTTCGCTGTGAACTTAGAAGGTATATTACCCAGATATGAGAAGTAGGCCTGGTATATGCTGTCCACTAAGTAAAGCGGGCACCTTGTACCAGTCCAAACAGCCCTTATGGTGATTTAAGAGGTCTAAGATAACCTTAGAAAGCTATCCAAGTGGTAGCTGTGGAGAGCAGCCTTCAGGCTTAGTCTTGAAGGAATGTTATGCAGCGTTTTTTACCAGAATGCAACTTTATAGGATTGGTTAAATGAAAAGAGAACCACACAGTAGTTATAAAAATATGTATTTATTAATATAACACTCTCTAGTACGACACAGTTTCTCCTAAATGGAGATAACCACAAACCCACAATACTTAATCACAGAAATAACAGTAAATAGCACTAATATACAATGGGCCCGGGGGAGTGGGGACCAAACCATATACTAAAATAGTGGTATAAGAACCACAACGGAAGTCAAGACAGTGTCGAGAGGTTGTAGAATCACTGGGACCCCAAGGGACCACACAATGTGTGTAAGCAGGGATACAACAGAGGAATGGTACAGTGTGGGAATACGAACGCGTGCTGCATACAATTCTATGGGAAAGATGCAGTTGAAGTTTTAGAGTTTAAGAACCCTTCCCAGTGGACTTTGAAAAAACCCTGTGGGAGATAGGAGGTTGGAGAGCCACCCCACCCGTGGATACCAAGGTACCCAAGTTACCTATCCCAGGAAAGTCGGGTGCATAGGTCTGAAGTGGCATCGGAAACCGGTGTCAAACCCAATAGAGGACTTCGAAGAAGAGCCGCTGATGGAAGGAAAAAGTGTCAGTTGGAATCCAAAGCTGGATTCCTGTTGAAGAGTACCTGAGAGCAGAGCAGACAGAGTCTGGGTCACTCAGGAGTGAACAGGAGCTCGGTAGATGAATGCCCACCGATGTTGGGTGCTTCAGGTGCGTTGATGGAGTTCTTGACTCTGCAGCTATGGGGACCAGGAGCTGGATACGAGCTGTCCCACAAAAGATGTCGAGTACTGAGGAGTTGGTGTCCGGCGGGACACCAACTCCTCAGTAATTCCTCCAAATTTAAGGAAAGCCATCACTATAAAACTTATAAAACATGGCCTACCATCAAGAGGTGGTAGGGCAGTTTTTGTGATAGAGACACATGAATATCACCAGACAGAGGTATTCTATTCATGGATAGTCATCCCAGAAGCAAATCCAGTAACACATATGTTTCACTTCTGCAAAGAACATGATCCACCAGAGAAATATATTCCTTTCGAGGATATTGAAATTCCACTCACATACCAGGAGCATGAGCTCTGGTTTCAAGGCGCCCTAAAACATTTAAATCACATTACCAGGCTCGGTCCACTAGGTAGACCAGGAGCAACATGGTCGGTCATAGCCGGCTACACACCTGACCCTGACATTGAAGCAATGTCGGATGATGTATTACTTAGTAATATACAAAGATTAGTAGAATTATACAGTGAAACTACAACTGTCTGAAAGTCCTGAAAAGGTCTTTACTAAAAACACTCCTACCTCTTCTAAAAAGAAGTGGGAAAATAGCAAACGCACTTCTAAAGAGAATCGTTCTCAATCCCGAGGTAGGTCTCCTCAAAAGGAGCCCTCTGAAAGGAGGTAGAACCTCAGGAATAGGGATAATTTGAGAAAACATGATAGATACCAAGACACTGATACACGTTCCTCTCATACCTTTCAGACTTCGTCACAGAAATCCAAAAGAAGAGGACGGGAAAAAAACAAGGAAGAATGTGTGAAGTCAAAAGCGTTCAGAAAAACAAGAAACCTCAAATCACCAAAAAGAAGGTAGCAGGTCTAAAAATCAGACATGCTGAGGATCTTGAGGATACAACTCAAGAACGGAGAATGGGCTCAGACAATGTTGGACTGTGCAGCAGAAGCCACAATAGCTCACCAGGACCTGAAGGGTCTTCTGGAGACAGTAGACTTGAATGAAGACATTGAAGTTGAAACTGCAGATACCAGGGTTAGTTCTTCACATAGGTTATATGAAATAACACTCCAGATGGAGGGAGACATACCAAGAAAAGTGAAAGCACTCTTTTCGGAGAGACTTTCTAAGGGTTATGACATACTTCTAGCTGAAAAAGACTGGCCACCACAATTTGTCAGGGAGTGCCCACATGGCGAAGACATCATTATGCCTACCTTCTCTAATCATATTCCAATTAATTTAAAGTATACATATGCCAGGAAATAAGCAGTCGCCCAAGCTCCTGCATTATGCAAAAATCATGTAGGATGGGATGAGGACTCACCTCACCATAAAATCCAACTAAAAAATCAACCAACTGCACAAAGGCAGTACCCAGTTAAGCAAGAAGCTAAAAACAGGTCAGGGAGATATTAGATCAACCTGAATACCAAGGGGTGATTGAAACATGCACCTCGTCAATGAACAATCCTTTGTTTCCTGCCTCCAAACCAGACAATATATATTGTCTAATATTGGATTACAGACATCTAAACTCTTCTTGCAAAACATTTGCGGTGCAAAATGCACAGAGTACGGCACTAAGGAATAACATTTTGCGTAAAAAATATAAAACCACATTAGATATTTCTAACAGTTTCTTTTGTCAAATTTTTGCACCTGAAAGTAGGTATTTGACCGCTTTCTCAATTATGGGGACACAGCGTCACCTCTGTCATCTCCCTCAAGGATTTGTTGAGCGGCTGGTTGTGCTGGTCTCTTTGATAATGTATGATTTGAGCAAGAAGAACCCGTAGATTTTAACGTGTCCCCTGTACCGCTGGCCTTGACTCTCCGGTGGGGAGACGTCTCCAAAAGGCCGGTTCTAAAATTTGGTTCCCAACGTGGGGTGTCTTCGGTGGTCGTCATCAAGCCTGGTGGTCATGAGTGGTCCGTGATCAAATTCCAAGGGAGGTTCGCCACTACATTGGCTGAAAATTGTCTTAGTGGGCCCGAGGTCTCCGATTGCGTGATTCCTCCCTCCAGTGGGCTACCTGACTGCGGCCCGACTGACGCCCCTGTTCAGGTTCCTAGTTTTGGGAGATCGAGACCTTTGTGACACTCGCCGTGTGATGGAAGAATAATGGTTAGGTAAGAGTGGGAGTGGCCCACTTCTTTGGTGAATTGTATTTTGGTTTTGGTATTTGATTCCCCAAAACCAACTTACACGAAGGAATGAAAGAAGTAGCCGAGTGGATGAAGCACAGCCGTCTGAAATTGAACTCAGACAAAACAGAAGTCCTCATCTTAGGCACCTCCCCCTCCGCCTGGGATGACTCTTGGTGGCCAGAGGCCCTTGGAAAAGCACCCATCCCGACAGACCACGCACGGAACCTGGGCGTCATCCTGGACTCCTCACTCTCGATGACCAGACAAGTCAACGCCGTTTCATCATCTTGCTTCAACATTCTTCGCATGCTCAAAAAAACATTTCGCTGGATCCCCACCGAAACTAGAAAAACGGTCACCCACGCACTGGTCACGAGCCGCCTGGACTACGGTAACACCATATACGCCGGTACCACCGCAAAACTCCAGAAAAAACTCCAACGCATCCAGAACGCTTCGGCCAGGCTCATACTAGACATCCCGCGTAGGAACACATCTCTGGTCACCTGAAAAACCTCCACTGGCTCCCCGTAAATAAGAGGATTACTTTCCGCCTCCTAACCCACGCACACAAAGCACTTTACGAACTTGGACCCGAATGCCTCAACACACGACTGTCCTTCTACACCCCCCCCGTCAGCTACGATCCTCGAACCAAGCCCTTGCCACTGTACCTCGCATCAACAAAACCACCATGGGAGGTAGATCCTTCTCCTACCTGGCAGCTAAAACTTGGAACTCTCTTCCCACCCACCTTCGCCTCACTCAGAACCACCTAGCATTCAGAAAACAACTTAAAACTTGGATATTCGACAAGTAATTCCCCACCCTTCCTCAAGCGCCTTGAGACCCTATGGGTATGTAGCGCGCTATATAAATCACTTGACTTGACTTGACTTGACCCTTTGTTGTTTGGAATCAGAATACAGGTCTAGATGCCTGGATTTAGTAAATTCCGGAAATGGTGTTGTTGTTATTGTACGCAGGACTCCGAATTAGAGGAATCTTGTCCGATTCCTCCTTTGGGGACCCCTAATCATGAAGTCTATGCTAAACATGGTTTTGGCCCGATTATGTTTTCTTCACTTTGGCACAGATATACTAAAGGTAGTGCTGAATTACAATGGCCAATGTACGGTAGTTTTGAACCTCCTGTATTAGATAATTTAGAGGAAAAGATGCTTCAAAGAAAAGCTAGAATTGCGATGTTTGATTCCTTTCGGGTTTGACGCAAGGAGTCTGCCCATTTAAATGTCCTCTTTCTAGGATATGGACTATCAAGTGAAGGCAAAAGCCTGGCAGCCAACTTTCTAGAAAAATGAGCGCTGCTCCAACCTCAAAAAAACGCTGAAAAACTTACAGTCGATTCTAGGATTCCTGAATTTCCGAGGAACTTACATTCTAAACTACGCAGAAAGGGTTAGACCTCTCTACGAATTAATCAAACCTGATTTTAAAACAGTAAATTGGACACAAAAACACATAGAAATTTTGCGTTCATTGCAAACAGACATGTTAGCAACTACACATTTGCAAACACGCGTAAACGTACGCAACCTAGTGATCCAAATCATTCTGGGTTAATGCGGATTCACCTACTCAACTTTTAACGAAGGTGAAAAAGTACCAATCGCATACAAATCACATTTATATACACAATCAGAAATGAAATTTGTTTCAACAGAAAAAATTCTGACAGCTGTTCAGACTGCTGTAGCAAAAAAAGAGCATTGGCACAGGGGAAACGCATTATGGTCGTAACTCCTGTACCTGACTTAGAGGCAGTAACAAAAGCGAGCATTCCAAATGCTAAAGCTTTACATCCGAGATGGATACAATGGGTTAATTCTCTTACAGCAACAGATGTTGAATACCTTTTTGATCCATATTTGAAAACACAAGCATTTCTACAATACGAACAAGAATTTCCTCTGCCTACTGCAATTCTGCCTCTTGATCAGTATGAATGTATAATTTATACTGACGGATCAGCTCAACCCGCTACGGTGGGTAAACAAGCCTATAGTGCAGCGTGCGCGAACGTTAACCCCTTCCACACTCATGACGAGCTGGGCTCGTCATGGTGTAGCCTCCTCGTACACTGATGACGAGCCCAGCTCGTCATGAAACAATAGAAAATAGCAATTCCCAGCACAGGAGGGGAATTGCCTTAGCAGCCATGGGGTTAAAGGTCGTTGGCGCAATGGCAAATTTAGAACAATGGTCACTAAAACTCAATCTCTAGGAGATTGTACAGCTCAGCGAGCTGAACTACAAGCATTCAAAATGGCACTTGAAAATACGGATTGCAAATTCCCCACACTCTTAGTGTGCGATTCTTTCTATTGTGTTCAATCTTATCATGAATATTTACAGAAATAAGCTTCAAAACGGATTCAAAGATGCAAAAGGTGGCACAATTAAGCATCAAACGCTTTGGGAACAAGTAGTTCAGTTACGAGAAGGACTACAAAACACTCACGTGATACATGCGCTGAGTCATCAACGTGATGGCGTTCAAGTTGAAGGGAATTCATTGGCTGATGAAGCTTTGAAGGCAGCTGTGCAATCGGCTTCCGTTGCTGCAATCACTCATTCAAAAACGAAAATAGACAGTGAAATAATGCTGTCTGTCAATAAACCATGCAAAGGCAGCGGTGCAGCGTTACCTCAAAACTATCCACTCAAATACTAATAAATAATTGATGCAAACAGAGTAACTCCAAACAGGGAACGAAGGACAGCTTTGATTTATGAAGCACTTCTGGGAGAGAGTCTGATACATCAGGAGATCTCTAAAACAATATTAGAGTTAAAAGAAACATACTGGTAGCCAGGAATGAATGCACACATTCACATTTTTGTAATTAACTGCATAGACTGCAATAGAGATCTCAGCACAGAACGCCGCCAGATATCTGACTGTAGCATAGTCAGCCCAGTACAGACACCATTGTTAGACAGCATTAGACTATCTACACGCAGACGTCCTTATGGACGAATACAGTACCACACGAACTAAGTCAAGGTTTATTTGGATGCGGCCTCAGCGATCGGCTGACGCTGAAACTGTTATGATAGCTTTGCGAGTCTTTATCGGCACATACGCAATCAGCACGCTACATTCTGACCAGGGTCCTGCATTTAGCTCTCAGGCTTACAAAGATGCCATGGACAGTTTGGGCGTTGCATTGCGGTATTCTAGTCCATTACATCCTGAGGGAAATTCGGTGTTGGAGAGAAAAAAACGGGGCATAAAGCAATCTATAACAGATAGGGTATTAGGTTCGGGTGACGGGTCGGTCAAACATCTAATAAGTGTCCAAAGTAGTCTTAACAACTAGCCAAGAAGTTCTCTAGGGGGTATCACTCCATATGAGGTCCTTTTTGGGACAAGAATGTTGGTCTCGGACCTTGATTGTCAGACATCAGTGGTGGAACAAAAGACCTTTGATATCAAAGATCGTTTGGCTGTTTTACAAGACCTAAATGAACTAAGAACGAAACAAAGCAACGTGTTCCTGAAGCCAACCAACACTGGAGAAGAACCAACCGTCCCAGCAAGGCCTGTCTGGATCCCAAAGCTTGGGGATCTAGTCATAGAAAAGATTGCAGACAAGAAGGAATTTGAGCCTTCTTACAGACAACCAGTACCTGTCCTAGCAATCCACGGATCAAGAACAGTTTTACTGCCACCCCTTTCAGGTAAAAAGGAGAACAGGTTTGTGTCTATCGACCTGATCAAACCACACTATGTGGCCGATACTAAGCAGTAGGCCAAATGGACTCCGACCTAGTAGCAGATGCACTCCTCTAGCTACTATCCAAGAGGTTTAAACTGAAAGACTCATCACCTTTGAAGAATCTGCAGTAAGAAATGAAGGACTATGCAACAAAGCAATGGAACTTGTACCCCTTGAGACCCAAATAACAGTTCGTCAAGAAACACCTGTCTAAAATGAAGTAACAAGTGATCAAGTGGTTCCAGCGTTTTTAACAAATCCTGATGCAATCCCAACAATTGACAGAACTGCCTCTGGCTTATTCATTAACTTTGATACATTTTCTAAGGATCCCAGCATACCTGAAACGACGCCAGCAGAAAGAACTTTCAAAGAACAAGCAATTGACCTTTTTTATCACCTGGAAAAGACTATCTGATTTCACCATGGATTGAGCTTTGGATTGTGTTGGGAATATTTTTTCTTCTACTTTGGTTAGCTCTGGTAATACGTCTGGGTATGCTAATAAATGGAAGATATGTCAAAATGGATACAGTAAGTAAGCACATCAACTTACTCCTCAAACCACACAAATCATCTCATCGTGAACAAAGAGACTTGTGAGCAGTGAACATCACAGCCGTTCCTGTACCTGATTGTTAGACCTGACATCATTGGCTTGAGTCTCTCCTCCATTTTTTTCTGTTTGCCTCCTCTGTTTTCGATGTTTTTGCTGGTATACTGCTTTGGGCACTGTGCCACTGCTGATCAGTGCCACAGTGCAAGTGCTCCCTATGTGAAATTACTGTACTGATTGAATTCCATGTTTGGCTTATTTGGTTTACTGTCAGGCCCTAGTCTAGTGCACCAGGAGTGCCAGGGCTTGTAAATACAAATGCTGCTCGTGGGCCTGCAGCACATGTTGTGCCACCTACAAAAGCAGCCTAGTAAAAGTATGTCTACAGGTCTACAATTGCTAGACCTACGTGCAGTCTGGTACTGTCACGCAGACTGCGCAAGTACACCTACTTGCCAGTCCCTAAACCTTCCCCTAACTTCATGTTAGTCACCCCTATGATAGGCCCACGGGCAGGGTGCATTGTAAGCATGAGGTAGGACAAGCCTGACCAAGTTGGCATGTCCTAATAGTGAATTACAGCCATATTCGTTTTTCACTATTGTAAGGTTACCTGCTCTCCACTAGTTAGAATGGGCTGCCAGGATTATTAATGCTATAATCCTAGCTGGCTCGGGGAGCATGGTGCAATGTCGAGTTTGGTATCCCTGAACTCGGGGTTTAATCACGCATCCGTTTGTGTGGATGGTTTTTGGACTCTGGGTTTGAAAATAGCACTTTTAGAAAGTGGCTATTTTCTTGTCTAACTATTTCTGGTTTCTGCTGGTTTGGTGTGTGTGTGACAGGAGCTGGGTGGCTCCAGAGGTCTGAGTGAGTCAGTGTGGGATGAGTGGGACATTTGCATTGAGAGTAGGGAGAGAGTAGTTCCTGATAGCCTGCCCTGCCTGATACAATGCTGGCTCCACCTCCTGCCAGGCGACTGATGACTCTGTGCCTGCCAGGGACGATCCTGGCCCCACCTCCTACCAGGAGGCCGATAGCTCTGCTCCTGCCAGTGACAATGCTGGCTCCACCTCCTGCTGGGCGTCTGCGGACCCAACCCTGCACAGTGAATAGGCCAGGTGCCTCTGCCTGGCTACACCCACAACAAACCCAGGATGTGGGGAAATTCCCCTGCATGGACAAAGGGATCAAAGCCAAAAAGGGGTACAAGAGAAGGACCCCTGAACCAAGAATTTAGATCACTTCTGACAAGGAAACCTGAACCAAGGACAAGAAGCCTGCTGATCCAAGGACTTGCCTACCCCTTCTGCCAGTGTGCTGTTTGCTGGGGGGAATCCTGCAGTTGCTTCTTTATTTTTGCCAAGGAACCAGGAGAGAGGAACTGTGTTTGTACTCTCAAGCTTTGCTAAAGAAAATCTCCAAGGGCTGGAAGAGTGCCAGCCTCCTGTTGAAGTCACAGGGCTAAAGGACTTCATCTGCTAAAAGTGCTTTTTGCTGGAACCTGAAAGTCCAGCACCTCTGAAAGAAACCAGCAATCTCGATGCCGACGGACACCGCTGAATCCAGCTCGACATCGTGAGTAACGGCTCCAGTGTCCCGCTTCCTCGACGCCGGCCGCCGGGCCTGATCGACGCCAGCAGCAACGCCAGTAAGTAGTGAGTTCGGCTCCAGCTCCAAGTGACCCCGTGTCTGCACCGCTGCTGATCGCATCGATTTCGTGCCCTCTCGACGCCGTGAGCGCTGCTCACTCTTGCAACATCAGCATCGACGACGACGCCGTATCCTGCTTCGCCTCGGGAGCGCTGCTCCTGCCTGACATCTGTCGACGCCGAGGACGCGACGCCGGACATCTTGACGCCGCTGATCATCGTGTGCTTCGCTTTTACAAGGTACTGTGTTGTGGGGGTCTGTGCGACTCCGGGCTCGACGTAGCGCTCCTCGCGGTCGACGCCGAACCCTTTGGATTAACTTTGACGGGAAGTGTGACTCCCGTGTGGGTTACATCGTTGCTAAGAACTGTGATTTAAAGAAGAAGAGTTACTTTTGTTACTAAAGACTTTTGTGCTAAGAAGAAACTACACTTGAACTAATATTTTTCCTTCCAAGAGTATTTATTACGATTGTGGTATATTTTTGTCGTTATTTGGTCTCGTGCTAAGCCTTATATAAAAATCCTTATTTTTATAATACTACTGTGTCGTGTCCATTTGTAGTGTATTCACTTTATTACTGTATGTGGTCATAAATGCTTAACGCACTGCCTCTGAGATAAGCCTGTCTGCTTTGCCAAGCTACCAAGGGGGTGAGCAGGGGTTGTCTAAGTGTGTGATCCCCTTGCCCTGACTAGAGGAGGTGAGTCCCTATTTGTCAGAAGTGTATACCTCTGCCAACTAGAGACAGCCAAGTCTAACATTGGTGGGTCAGCGGTGAGGATTTGAAATTTGTATTTATGACCCATGTGCAGTGATTAGTGTGCGCTACATAGTGAAAGCAGACCATAGTGCATCCACAATCTATTTTGGCAGGATTCTGTTTTTGTTCCCTGCTTTTCTGAAGCTTGATTTTTTTTTAACACTGCCAGTTTTGACCATGAGTGATGCCGGAAGCACTACCCCTGTTGTTGTTGTGGAGGAATTTGATAAAAATTTGATAAAGGACTACAAGAAAAAGCAGCTGCAGCGCTTCTGCAAGCAGTTTAAAGTTCCTACCACAGGCATCACAAGGAAAGAAGACTTTCTCAAAGCTTTGGAGGCCTGGTTAGAGGCCAGAGATCCCTCTGATGCTGTGGTGGTACCGCCAGGGGAAGGGGATGAGGAGGTGCCAGTGAATGGGGCCGTGTCCTCTCCCGGTAGCAGTGTTTCCTCCAAAGGTCTTTCCCCTGAAGAAAGAGAAGAAAGGGCGAAAGAGCGAGAATACAACATGGAGATGGCAAAACTTAAGATAAATGGGCAGTTGGAGTTAGAAAATGCAAGAGGTTGGAGAGAAGCTGATTTGGAGATCAAAAGGTTGGAGTTTGAAAGAGAAAAGTTAGCTTTGGAGCGTGACAAAAGGTTGAGGGAGATAGAGCTCAAAGCTAAAAGTTTAGAATTGAATCCCTCTGGTGGCAGCATCCCATCTGTGCCTGCAGAAAGTAGGTTTTATTTTCCTAAAGATGTAATCAAAGATTATCATAAGAATGAAGATATTGGTCAATGGTTTAAAGCATATGAGTTAGCATTGCTGGCCCACCGGGTCCCTGAGAAGGATTGGGGAGCGGGGTTGTGGGGTCGCTTTGTGAATGAGGGGAGAGATACCCTGTTAGACATGCCTGTTGAGGATAGGATGTCTTATGCTCATATGAAAGATGCTTTAATGTTGAGGTATGGCCTAACCCCGGAAAAGTACAGACAAGCCTTTAGAGAATGTAAGAAATTTGCCTGGTACAACGTGGGTTGAATATGTGTCATTTTTTTGCAGAGCCATGGATGGTTGAGTAAAGGGCAGGAAAGTGGAAAGTTATGAAGCTCTTTATGATTTATTTGCTTTGGAGCATTTGTCTAATAACTGTTTTCCAGAGCTGCGCCAGCACCTTATTGATAGCAAGATATCTAACCCTAGAAAACTTGCTGAGGAGGCGGACCGCTGGGTCAGTACCAGGGTCCACAAGGGTCCAGTGGGAGACTCAGCCAAGGGTGGGCAGGGTCCCCAGCAGAAGAGTGGGGGGGACAAGGGTAAACAAAAGGAGTCCCAGAAAGGGCCCCAAAGTAATCCCCAAGGGAACCAAGGGAAAGGTTCCCAGCCTCCCCCTGTAAAGAAGCCAGGGGCCCGACAGGTAAACCTGTTCATAGGGGCCCAATGACCTGCTATGTTTGTAAGCAGGTAGGACATCGTTTTTATGATCCCCAGTGTCCCATGAGGGACTCTAGTGCACCACCACGTGCACCCCCCCATCAGTTGGCGAGTGTAGCCCTGGGAGGGGAGGAGATGGTTGCCCCTGGTGGGAGGGGTCCCGCAGAGATGTCCCTGGTCTCGCTAGGAGACATGGAAATGGTCCCTCCACCCCCTCTGCCTAGTAACACTAATAAATATAGGCAGTGGGTGACCATTAATGGCCATAGAGTGGAAGCTCTCAGAGACACCGGAGCGAGTGTGACAGCTGTCAAGTGTCACTTGGTGTCCAGAGAGCAGGTGGTTCCCCACGCATTCTACCCTGTGATAGCTGCTGACAACTCCCAGAAAGAGTGTGAGGTAGCTCAGGTTCCCTTTGAATGGGGGGGAGTTTTAGGTACTCTTCAGGTTGCTGTGAGGCCCGCCATGCCTGTTGATTGTCTCCTGGGCAATGATTTGGAAGACTCCCCATGGGCTAAGGTGGAGAGGGAGACACATTTGAAAATGTTGGGTGTGCCAGAGTGGGTGTGTGCAACCACTCGATCCATGACAGCAAGTAAGGGTCTTGATGGGGTCCTGGAGCCTGAAATTATGGCCCAGGACCCAGCTGTGAAGACAAGAGGTAGGAGGCGCGGGAGACCGGCCCCCACCGTTCCCGTGGTCCAGGAGGAGGTAGACCCTGAGGGGGATGCCCTGGAGCCCACAGGGGAACAAGTGGCTGAACTGGGAGACCTGCCCGAGCTGACCCACTGGCAGCAGGATGGTGGTCCCTCCAGGGAAGAATTTGTTGCAGAACAGAAAGTGTGCCCTTCTCTTGTGGGTATGAGGCAGCAGGCCTCAGCCCAAACCTCAGGTGATCAGTCAGGGTCACATTTTGTCTACTGGGAGAACGACCTCCTGTATAGCGAGCATAAGGCTGCTGAGCCTGGGTCAGCCCGTGTGCTGGTGGTACCCCAGCGCTTCAGAGCCTTCCTACTGGGTTTGGCTCATGACGTTCTGTTCCATTCGCTAGACATCTGGGGCAGGACAAGACCTATGACAGGCTTGTCTCCCATTTTTATTGGCCTCAGATGAGAAGGGATGTAGACATCCATTGTAAAATCTGTCACACTTGCCAGGCAAGTGGGAAAAGCGGAAGGAAGCAGAAGGCTCCCCTCCAACCTTTTCCAGTGGTCAGTACCCCCTTTGACTGGGTGGGGATTGACAATGTTGGGCCCCTGGATCCCAAGACAGCCCTGGGCAACAGGTTCATCCTGGTCTTGGTGGACCATGCTACACAGTACCCGGAAGCCATCCCTCTCAGAACAGTGACGGCCCCCGTGGTGGGACGGGCACTGATGGGTGTTTTCTCCCGCATGGGGTTCCCCAGAGAGGTGGTGTCAGACCGGGGCACCAACTTCATTTCCAATTACATGAAGTCTCTGTGGAAGGAGTGTGGGGTAACCTACAAGTTCACCCCTCCTTACCACCCGCAAGGTAATGGGCTGGTTGAGAGATTCAACCGGACCCTTAAAGGCATGATCATGGGTCTTGAAGAACCAATGAGGCGTAAATGGGACGTCCTCTTGCCATGTCTGCTGTTTGCTTACCGAGAGGTGCCGCAGAAGTCTCTAGGGTTCAGCCCCTTTGAGCTTTTGTATGGTCACCCGGTAAGAGGACCTTTGAGTCTGGTCAAAGAAGGCTGGGAGCAATCTCCCAGGAAACCTTCCCAGGATGTATACAGTTAGATGCTGGCCTTTAGGAACCAAACTAGGCGCTTCAGAGATCTTGCTCAGGCAAATCTGGAGGCCAGCCAGGAAGAGATGAAGCGGTGGTGCGACCGGAATGCCACTCTGGTCGAACTTCAGCCTGGTCAAGAAGTTTGGGTCATGTCCCCTGTGGAACCTTGTGCGCTCAAGGACAGGTGGACTGGACCGTTTAAGGTTGTGGAGAAGAAGAGCGATGTCACCTACTTGGTGGACTTGAAATCTCCCAGGAACCCCTTGAGGGCCCTGCATGTCAACCGTTTAAAGCCCCACTTAGAAAGGTCCGAGGTGGGCATGCTCCTAGCTACAGATGCTGGAATGGAGGAGGAGAGTGAGCCTCTTCCTGACCTCCTGTATGCGAAAGAGCAAGATGGGTCAGTGGATGGTGTTGTCCTCTCTGATACACTGACCCTTGAGCAGCAGCAAGATTGTCGCCAATTGTTGGGACAATTCCCTGATCTGTTTTCCTTGGTTCCTGGTGTCACTCATTGGTGTGTCCATGATGTGGACACCGGAGACAGCACTCCTGTGAAGCACAAGGCTTACAGGGTGACTGACAAGGTCAGAGCATACATTAAGGAGGAGGTCTCCACAATGTTTGCCTTAGGGGTGGTTGAGTCCTCTAGCAGTCCTTGGGCCAGCCCAGTGGTCTTGGTCCCGAAGGCTGCAGTGCCTGGTACTTCACCAGAACTTTGGTTCTGTGTTGATTACCGAGGACTCAATTCAGTCACCAAGACTGACGCGCACCCCATCCCCAGAGCTGATGAGCTCATAGATCGGTTGGGGGCTGCCCGGTACCTTAGTACGTTTGATCTAACGTCTGGGTACTGGCAGATCGCCTTAACTGATGGGGCAAAAGAGAGGTCAGCATTCTCCACACCAGATGGGCTCTACCAGTTCCGGGTGATGCCCTTTGGGATGAAGAATGCCCCTGCCACCTTCCAGAGGTTGGTCAACCAGGTCTTGCCTGGACTGGAGGATTTCAGTGCCGCCTACCTGGACTACATTGAAGTGTTCAGCGGCAGCTGGGAGGAACACTTGCGCCACCTCCAGGAAGTGTTGTTGGCCCTGCGCAGAGCAGGCCTCACAATCAAAGCCAGTAAGTGCCAGATTGGGCAGGGTTCTGTGGTGTACTTGGGGCACCAAGTAGGGAGCGGCAAGGTGGCCCCCCTGCAACCCAAGATTGATACCATCCTGGCTTGGGCACCGCCCAAAACCCAAACTCAGGTGAGAGCCTTCTTAGGTCTCACGGGTTACTACAGGAGGTTTGTCAAGGATTATGGTAACATTGTGCACCCCTTGACTTCGCTGACTTCCAGGAAGCAGCCACGAAATGTGATCTGGACTGACGCCTGTCAAACGGCCTTTGACACCCTGAAAACTGCAGTGTGCACAGCACCTATACTCCATGCACCCGACTTTTCTAAAGAATTTGTTGTCCAGACGGATGCTTCAGAGCATGGCGTGGGGGCTATTCTAGCTCAGGTGAATGAAGAGGGCCGAGACTTACCTGTAGCCTTCATAAGTAGGAGGTTACTTCCCAGGGAACAGAGGTGGAGTGCGATAGAGCGAGAAGCATTTGCTGTGGTCTGGGCGCTGAAGAAGCTAAGACCCTACCTGTTTGGGACTCACTTCCGGGTTCAGACAGACCACAGGCCCCTCAGATGGTTGATGCAGATGACGGGTGAGAAACCAAAACTGTTGAGGTGGTCCATTTCTCTACAGGAGATGGACTTCACGGTGGAACACCGCCCTGGCACAGATCACGCGAATGCTGATGGTCTGTCCAGATTTTTCCGCCTTAGTGATGAGGACTCCCTAGGTCAAGGGTAGTTCTCCCCACATTTCAGCTGGAGGGGACACGTGTTAGACCTGACATCATTGGCTTGAGTCTCTCCTCCATTTTTTTATATTTGCCTCCTCTGTTTTCGATGTTTTTGCTGGTATACTGCTTTGGGCACTGTGCCACTGCTGATCAGTGCCACAGTGCAAGTGCTCCCTATGTGAAATTACTGTACTGATTGAATTCCATGTTTGGCTTATTTGGTTTACTGTCAGTCCCTAGTCTAGTGCACCAGAAGTGCCAGGGCTTGTAAATACAAATGCTGCTCGTGGGCCTGCAGCACATGTTGCGCCACCCACAAAAGCGGCCTAGTAAAAGTATGTCTACTGGTCTACCATTGCTAGACCTACGTGCAGTCTGGTACTGTCACGCAGACTGCGCAAGTACACCTACTTGCCAACCCCTAAACCTTCCCTTAACTTCATGTTACGATTCAGAAAAGGGGGTGGTGATGAACAGAGTGTCTGAATTAAGCAGACCACTCTTACCCAGTCCAAAGATCAGGGCTTGATCCATCACCGTTATTTATCTCACTGCCCCATCCCAGCTCAGAACCTGGCTATATGCAAATCAGTCTGTCCCTGGCCCAGTGCATCATGGGAACAGGGCAGACTAAACTACCAAGCCAATTCTTCACCAGAAAGGAGACAAGCTACCGGGGACCGGTTTCTGGCATTTCAGCCGTCTTCGGCCCGGCTTGCTTGAATCCTGATGGAGCAGTGAGAAAGGGACTCATGTCTGAGTATACCCTGCCACACCTATAGTGGCCAAAAACGATTCAGAAAAGGGGGTGGTGATGAACAGAGTGTCTGAATTAAGCAGACCACTCTTACCCAGTCCAAAGATCAGGGCTTGATCCATCACCGTTATTTATCTCACTGCCCCATCCCAGCTCAGAACCTGGCTATATGCAAATCAATCTGTCCCTGGCCCAGTGCATCATGGGAACAGGGCAGACTAAACTACCAAGCCAATTCTTCACCAGAAAGGAGACAAGCTACCGGGGACCGGTTTCTGGCATTTCAGCCGTCTTCGGCCCGGCTTGCTTGAATCCTGATGGAGCAGTGAGAAAGGGACTCATGTCTGAGTATACCCTGCCACACCTATATTGGCCAAAAACGATTCAGAAAAGGGGGTGGTGATGAACAGAGTGTCTGAATTAAGCAGACCACTCTTACCCAGTCCAAAGATCAGGGCTTGATCCATCACCGTTATTTATCTCACTGCCCCATCCCAGCTCAGAACCTGGCTATATGCAAATCAGTCATTGTAGTTTGGTCTGCCCTGTTCCCATGATGCACTGGGCCAGGGTCAGACTAATTTGCATATAGCCAAGTTCTGAGCTGGGATGGTGCAGTGAGTTGAAAAACAGTGATGGATCAAACCCTGATCTTTGGACTGGGTAAGAGTGGTCTGCTTAATTCAGACACTCTGTTCATCACCACCCCCTTTTCTGAATAATTAACTTCATGTTAGTCACCCCTATGGTAGGCCCACGGGCAGGGTGCATTGTAAGCATGAGGTAGTGTGGTTCCGTGATTCCGAATTGGGTTCGATAGTGCTGAAACCCGATTTATAAAGATAGTCGGAAATGGACGATTTTGGTCTCTACAGACCGCAAATGGCGAGTGTAGCGTGTCTGAGTGTTTTCATATGAATCGATATAGGAGAACACTATGTATTTGAGGATTTAGTTTGAACCCTCGGGTTCCATTTTGTAAAGTGGCAGCCATCTTGTATGGTTGCCCTAACATAGGCCCTATGATTGTGGCCGAACGAGTCCTTGACACATACGCCTTAGCTGACTTCTGGTTGACCTGGCCGAACTGACTCTTTGCCTGGGGCGAATCCTGCTGAGCCAGTTCCTTGGTTAGCAGCTGCACTGATAAAGATCAAAGAACAGGACGTGGTCCGATTTTATGGCCCACCGTTCCCACTCCTCTATCTCCTTTCCATCTGTTACTACCTTTCCTTTACGACATGTTCATCGATCTGAGTTGAAGGTTTTATGATGGGTTTGTCCGGCCTGATCGAACAGGAAACTAGCATATGTGCGATCGTTTTTGGTGGGCTGGACAACGGAAAGTGGGATTAGCTTTGACTGTCGTGATTCGTTACTTTTTGAAATACTACTTGTTCATTGGTTCGTTTTGTATGCACCGAATGTAAATTGAAATGTTGCCATAAAAGACCGAGTTTCGTTCATTGAGGTGGTGCAGTCTCTTTCGAACTACCCGTGTGTACTTCGTAGACCTCTGTCCCTGGTTGCAACCATTAAACTTTGGTCTTTGACGTCATCGAGAAGTATCCCGTGTCTGTTTGCCAAGACAGGGGAATCCGGGGTCTTTGGGTGTTGCCCTGACACCGCTGGGTTATTGTATTAGTATTGGTTCCGAGAAAACCCAGTACCTCATTTGGCGCCCAACGTGGGGCGACTTCAGCGGTACCAGTCCAAGCCAGAGGTTCGTGAGGAGCGTCGTGTGAAAATTCCGGAGGTTGGCCGGCCACTTCAGCGACCCCGGTATGTCGACGTGGTTCCGAAGGTCTTTGCTGCGAGGCTTCCCGCGTCCCGACGGCTACGAAGGACTGCTGCCCTGACTGTCGCCCTGTTTTGGAGCCTTAGACGTTTGTAGAGCGAGACGATTGACGGGTCTTCTGGTGACGCCATCGACAATTCAGTTAAGTATAAAGGGAGCGTCTCCTAGTTCTTAGTTCTTAGTTTGGTTTTGTATCCTTTAGTGGATAGCTTTGATTTGGTACCTGCAGGCCCCAAAGCCAAGGGATTTGTGTATTCACGAGTTTATCGATTTTGGATTACCCTTGTTGTTTGAAGCTAGACTAGTGAGCAAGATGCCTGGTTTTAGCAGTCTTAGGAATTTGTTTAGTTGTGGTACTATGAGGGATTCCCGGTTAGAGGATTCGTGTCCGGTTCCTCCGATCGGAACTCCTACATACGAGTTATATGTGAAGCATGGAGTAGGTCATATTAGCTATAATGAGATTTGGGTAAGATACACGAAGAACGACGGTGTCCTACAGTGGCCCCGTTATGGTAGTTTTGAGACAGAAGTCTTAGATAATCTTGAAGTGAAGTTGTTCAAGAAGAAAGCCCGGCCGGCGATGTTTAACTCTTTTCGCATATGGCGAAAGGAAGCCAAACAGAAAGAAATTAAGTTAGCAAAGAAGAATAGAAAGGGTATGTCAATGGTGCAAGCCGCCGTTGCATACAGGAATGATGAAGAAGAAAGAGACAGTGAGCAGATGCTTAGAGTAAGGAAGTTAGCGGTAGACAGATGCTACCCAGTTCTACCAGCTAAAGAGCAGAAAGACGAAAAGGATCTTGTGAAAAACCCTTTGATGTCGCATTTGTTAAATTCGCCACCACCCTATATGCAGAATGCTACGGCACCACCACAGCCTATTGTGGCCGTGCAAGCTCCTAATGCTTTGCCTCCTGTTATTCCTCCACAGCCAACTCTTCCGTTGGTTGTTGTTCCTAATGCGCAGCCTTCTCAAGGGTTGCCCACTTTGCCTTCTTCTACTACTGCTGTTCCTATGCCTGTTCCGACTATGGATCCTACTACTACTGCTTCGTCTCCTCGTGTCCTTCCGACTGTTCCTTCTCCTAGACAGCGGATGACCGCTGCCTTTTCTAATTTCCTAACTCCTATTTTGGGACAAATGGGTATGTCTCCTATGAATGAGCGTAGACAATTGCGTAGTCAATTGCCCGATACAGATGAGCGAGTGGTTCTAGACCATATGACACGTAGGTGGGTGACGTATAAGTCCCAGTATGATCTGGAAGGTATTATGGATGTTTTCCGACAATGGGAAGCACCAAAGCAGCGTTATGTTTTCGATCTTATGTGTGCATTCCTCCATGACCAATGGATGGATGAAGTGGGTAGAGTTCCTGTAGAATTGTCCCGATTGCGTTCGGAGTTTGCCAAAGGAACGATTGTGAGTCTACCCGATGTTGAGAAAGCGGTTTCAACGTTACTGTTGCTGCGAAGCGATGTTCCTGCTGAACAGTTGTTTGAGCCAGATTCGTCAGTTAGGAGAAAAGCGCGTCAATATCCGATGCGAGAGGTTCCTCCAGTATGGAGACCTGCTGACCCTACTGCTCAGCCACCGGTTTTAGCACATTTCCAGCGTGTGTGGGTAGATGTACCATGGAAACGTGCAGAAGTTCTAGCGCTTAAACAGACTTTACCAGATCTGCGAAAGAATCCTGCGGGATATTACAAAGAACTTGCGCAAACTGTGAGTTTGTGCGTCATGAATTTGGCGGACATAGATATGCTTTTTGGGAATGTTGTTCCACAGCCCATTTAGAATGTCATTCGACATACAGATCATGATAATGAATTGGGCGATACGTGGGTAAATCTCGCTGCAGCAAACGATAGACAAGTTGGAGGTGCTAAACCTGAAGATGTTATTACTGAACTTCCTGGTAGGATTATTACTCTCATGAAGACTTTAATGCCTGAAGTCCGTGTTAATTGGGATAAACTGTCAGCCTGTAAGCAGAAGAAAGAAGAGTCTGTTTCAGACTTTTTCTCGCGTTTCGAGGAAACGTTTGTAGATCATAGTGGTCAGGATATGGCTACAGAAGGTGGGCAGAGATTGTTTGTTGATAAATTTGTGCACAATCTTCTTCCTGAGTTGTGTACTAAGTTGAAAGATTCCGAGAGTTCTTGGCCCGTTTCTACTTCGGCGCAGATTCTTGCTACGGCTCAGTACTACGAGAATAGGCGTAAGGATGAGTTAGAGAAAGCGGATAAGAAGACTAAGGAATTGAAGACTAAAGTTCTTCTACAACAAGCTTATCCACCCCGAGTTAATAATCAGCGTGACTATCAGCAGCCTCAACAGTATTCGAGGAACTCGCAAAGAAACGAGACTCCTCAACAACAGCGTATTCCGTATGGGCCTAATCAGTGTGCATATTGTAGAGAAGAGGGTCATTATAAGAATAGTTGTCCCGTTCTGCTGCAACGTACAAATAGTGCTCCTAGTGTTAGGGGTAGAGGTGCTCAACAAGCGCCTAGAGGTAGAGGTCGCGGACAGAACGCGCGCCCTTTGCCTCCGCAAAATTCAATGAACAGTTTTGATCAGCAACAGAATTCTTCTGGTAGGTCTACACAGTACTACGTAGACGATTACTATGTTGAAGGCGATGGAGAGCAAGGTAATGATTATTAGGACAGCCATGGACAAAGAGAGGGAGTTGTTTCAGTTTCGGTAGATCAGAATGGACCTTACCTGGAAGTGATTGCATCAGGTGTGTCAGAGCCTTTTCTGCTAGACACTGGTGCTACGAAGAGTTCTATTATGCATTCGAAACTCCCTGGCGCACCTTTATCTGGCTTAAACAATGTTTCTATAGGTTTTTCTGGCGCCCCCGTTATGAATCCGATTTCCGTTCCATTGCCTATTTCTGTTGGTCCTCGTAGACTTGAAGCACCCCTTCTTTTGACAACGGGTTGTAATGAGAACTTACTAGGCCTTGATTTGTTGAAAAGATTGTATGCGACTTTGTACTGTTCTCCGTCAGGAGTACATCTTACGTTGGGTGAGAATGTGATTTCTCCGATCTATGTTTCAAAAGATTGTCTTCCATCTGAATTGTCTTCTCTACCAGACTCGTTGTGGGCTACGGGTCCAAATGATGTGGGCCTGTTAGACATTCCTCCATATGTTGTGACGTTGAAGGCGAATGCTCAGTTACCTCGTATTCCACAATATCGTATTTCAAGTGATGGTGAACGAGCGCTTTTAGCGATCATTTATGATCTGATTGACAAAGATGTTATTGAAGAGACTCGAGGTAATGTGTGCAATAGTCCGGTTTTGCCTGTTCTAAAGAGAACTGATTCTTCACAGCCTCCTGTATATAGGTTTGTTATTGATCTTCGTGAAGTGAACAAAATAGTTGTTCCGCAATTCCCTGTTGTACCCGACATTACGGCGTTACTGACATTGATTCCAGCTTCTGCCACTTGGTTTTCGGTGATCGATTTGAAGAATGCTTTCTTCAGCATCCTGATTGCCATAGAGAGTAGAGATATCTTTGGATTCTCTTTAGGAGGACGAAGTTTCCGCTTTAAACGCGCTCCTCAAGGTTATTGCGAGAGTCCATCAATTTACAGTCAAGCTCTGAAGACACAACTTGACTTGTTCGCCTTACCGGAAGGTGCAGCCCTTATCCAGTATGTAGATGATTTGTTAGTCGCTGCCGATACTGAAGAGATATGTAAAGATGCCACTGTGTCCTTGTTGTCTCATTTGTCTGAATGCCATCATAAAGTTTCTCTTTCCAAACTACAATTTTGTCGCCAAGAAGTTACCTACCTAGGTCACCTCTTATCGAAGGAGGGAAGGAAACTGACCCCAGAAAGAATCCAGACCATTGCGAAAATGAGTGTCCCTACGACACAGAGAGAAGTACGTGCATTCTTGGGTATTACGTCATACTGTAGACAGTGGATCCCAAATTTTTCCCTTTTAACGAAACCTTTGATAGCTCTTACGGTTAAGGATACTCCAACTCCGATTCCTTGGACTGAGGAATGCCAAAAGAGTTTTTATGAACTACGAAATGCGTTGTGTTCGGCTCCTGTGTTGGGTACTCCTGACTACAGCAAGCCTTTCACATTGTATGTCCATGAAAGGGAAGGATGTGCATTGTCGGTTTTGACTCAACAATTTGGCGGGAAGCAACGCCCATGTGCGTACTTTTCGTCAACTTTAGATCCTGTGGCTAGAGCGTTGCCGAGTTGCTTGAGAGCAACTGCAGCAGCGGCTGTTTCGATTTGACAATCTGCTGGCTTGGTTATGGATAATACGCTAGTGGTTATGGTTCCACATGCAGTGGATACCTTGTTGAATCTGACGAAGACACAGCACTTGACTAGTGCTCGGTTGTCAGGGTATGAGCTTACGTTGTTAGCAAGCCATGTGCACATCAAGAGGTGCAATACTCTAAACCCGGCTACATTGTTGCCGATTTCGCCTGAGACAGACGATGATAGCGAAGAGCAACACAATTGTTTCTTGAGAACTGAAGAAGAGACGAAAGGGAGGATAGATTTGAAAGATACTCCTCTCCCTGATTGTAATGATGCCTTGTGGGTTGACGGCTCGTGTTTTAAATTACCGAATGGCGATACCACTGCAGCATATGCCGTGACGACTTTACATACAGTTGTCTAAGCTGCTCAAATTCCATACAATTCTGCACAAGCAGCAGAATTAATAGCACTTACAAGGGCATGTGTATTGGTGAAAGGGAAAAGAGTGAATGTATATACTGATAGCCAGTATGAGTTTGGAGTGGCCCATAGCTTTGGACGATTGTGGCGTGAACGTGGATTTTTGACATCACATGGGACGAAAATCCAGCATGGGCAACTGGTGAATGAACTTCTTGAATCTCTTACGTTGCCTTTGCAGATAGCGATTGTGAAGTGTAGTGCCCATAAAAAGGTCACAGATGATGTTGGTCGTGGTAATGCGTTTGCGGATGAGGTTGCGAAAGAAACTGCAAGGAATGTGACGAGTCGAATGTATGTTGTGGGTCCAGCTAGATGGGTTCCGGAGAAAGGCATGTGTGAAGACACCATTGAGAGCGTGAAAATTATTCAGAATGAGGCCACCGAGAAAGAGTTGGATGATTGGAGAGAGAGAGGAAGGGTAGGTTGGATTCAAATGGTTGTTGGACTGATTTGTCTGAACATCAAAGATGGTTGCTGCCGAATGCGTATGTGCTGCCAGTTGTTACAATGGCACATGGATTGGCACACATTAGTGTGAAAGGGATTTGTAAGCTGTTGGCTCCGGTTTGGCAGAATGTGGGAATACCTAGATGTGCAGAGAATTTGGTCAAGAATTGTATGGTGTGTTTGATGCATAATCCTGGTAAGGGAACTCCAACACCAGCTGGTCATTTTGCTCCTCCTACGTATCCGTTCGAGGCTTTGCAGCTAGATTTTATCCATATGGAGAGATGCAACAACTTGAAATATGAGTTAGTGGTTGTTTGTTCTTTTTCTAGATGGGTAGAAGCATACCCCCTTAAGGACAACACTGCTTTGTCCACTGCCAAAGTTTTGATAAAAGAATTTTTCCCTAGGTTCGGATTGCCAAGAATCATTTGGAGTGATAACGGAAGTGAGTTTGTGGGACGAGTGATGAAGAGAGTGTGTGACGGTCTCGGAATTAGGCAGAAGTTCCACGCTGCAAATCATCCCCAATCAGCTGGTTTAGTCGAGTGCTATAATGGCACTTTGAAGTTAAAATTGGCCAAAATTCAAGAGAGCACTGGTTTACAATGGCCAGATGCTTTGCCATTAGCACTTTTGTCCACCCGTATGACTGTGCACTCGCGAAAGGGTTTGAGTCCGTATAAGGTTGTGTTTGGTCGCCCGGCGAATATTTGGGGCGTACCAAGACCAACGAAGTTTAGCGATCTTGAGTACCCTGTTTTGCTCGATTACTTGCGTGAAATGACAACTAAAATGAGTGTTTTACGCCAACAGGTTCATGATTCTCTTCCACAAACTGCCGAAGATCCAGGTCACATCATTGAACCTGGGTCTTGGATCTTCGTAAGAAATTTTCAATGCACCAAGAACGAACAGCCCCGCTGGACCGGACCCTATCAGGTCCTCTTGTCGACGAGATCTGCGGTACGAGTTTGTGGAAAGAAACACTGGATTCACGGGTGCCACACGAAGAAGGCACCCTTACCTTTACCATACGATAAGTGGGTTCAAGATGGTCTTGCAGATTCAGAAACTGAGACTGTCCCGAAGTTTGCCACATTCAGTGATGCTCGTTTGATTGGTACTAATTCAGAACTGGAGAGCGATAGCCTTTTGCAAGCTTCAATACCTCCTGCAAAGCGGTTGGACACTTCTGAGCCACATCTTTTGTTCACTGATCAAGAAGTACCTGGAAGAGATAGATATAATTTGAGATCGAGAACTAAGGACAAATACATTTTAATAAAGTTGGTTTTTTTTTACTGTTTGCAGGTTAACTCTCCACCAAGGATCTACGTATTTTTGTTTTCTGAACCGCCATCCGGTTCCTGCTGCTAGGGTCGCAGTTGCTACCAGTCTTGGGAGTGCAAGCCTGAGACACTAGGTCTTGGGTTCTGTTGGTCCGAGGCCGTCTTCCTGGGTTCAGCGGAGGCCCTCTCAAGCAGAATCAACCAACCACCGCGGGCAGCAACTTTAGTTTAGGATGGATTTCTTTGGGTTGGAGAGACCTGTGCAGACACTGACTTTTAGAGAACGCATTTACAAAATAATGTTGAAGAAATGTTTTTTGATTCCGTGCATACTTTTACTACTGAGTTTTGCAATTTTCATAATTGGCTATGTAGCATTTGTTTCTAAAGGAACGTCTAATTCCACTGTGCACTCTACACCTTCACCTACTATTTCCTCTCATTTCTTCCACCCTTTGCCTGAACATGAGGTAGTCCGACGTAAGGAATTCGTTAACAATTCCTTCATACAGCTTTTACACCAGCACCAGTTAGTGATCAATACAACAAACTGCTGGATTTGTGGTTTAATGCCTCATACAGCGATAAGGGAATTCCATATTTAGTTCTGCCTTTCAGTTTAAATGGTTCGATTCGAGCTTACAGAACCATGTTCATATATGCCCATAGTGTTGATCCTTTACGTTCACCGAGAGATAACCCGAAGAATAGTCCTATAGCCAGAGGCATAGTCGATATGATTCAAGGGACTAATGCAGTAGAGACTATTCCTAAAGAAGAGAGGCAACCGTATAGTGGTTGGAGCGTAAATGGATATGGAGTAAGTCTGAGTATTAACCAGCGTGCGAAAAGTCCTCTACCGATCTGGATAGTGCCCCATAAGGGTTACTATTGTCTACAGGGCAACGGTAAGAATCCGAGAGCTCAGTTAGGGAAGAGCGTTTGTGCTGAGACTTATGTGTTTCCGTCTCAGTCTTCCCCAGCGTTCTTAGCAGCCAAGGGTACTTATTTTGTTTGCTACGACAAAGCATATACATGGTTGCCCCATGATTAAATTGAAATGTTGCCAGAAGCGTAATTTTCGGCATAAAAGACCGAGTTTCGTTCATTGAGGTGGTGCAGTCTCTTTCGAACTACCCGTGTGTACTTCGTAGACCTCTGTCCCTGGTTGCAACCATTAAACTTTGGTCTTTGACGTCATCGAGAAGTATCCCGTGTCTCTGTTTGCCAAGACAGGGGAATCCGGGGTCTTTGGGTGTTGCCCTGACACCGCTGGGTTATTGTATTAGTATTGGTTCCGAGAAAACCCAGTACCTCAGTAGGACCAGCCTGACCAAGTTGGCATGTCCTAATAGTGAATTACAGCCATATTCGTTTTTCACTATTGTAAGGTTACCTGCTCTCCACTAGTTAGAATGGGCTGCCAGAATTATTAATGCTATAATCCTAGCTGGCTCGGGGAGCATGGTGCAATGTCGAGTTTGGTATCCCTGAACTCGGGGTTTAATCGTGCATCCGTTTGTGTGGATGGTTTTTGGACTCTGGGTTTGAAAATAGCACTTTTAGAAAGTGGCTATATTCTTGTCTAACTATTTCTGGTTTCTGCTGGTTTGGTGTGTGTGTGACAGGAGCTGGGTGGCTCCAGAGGTCTGAGTGAGTCAGAGTGGGATGAGTGGGACATTTGCATTGAGAGTAGGGGCAGAGTAGTTCCTGATAGCCTGCCCTGCCTGATACAATGCTGGCTCCACCTCCTGCCAGGCGACTGATGACTCTGTGCCTGCCAGGGACGATCCTGGCCCCACCTCCTACCAGGAGGCCGATAGCTCTGCTCCTGCCAGTGACAATGCTGGCTCCACCTCCTGCTGGGCGTCTGAGGACCCAGCCCTGCACAGTGAATAGGCCAGGTGCCTCTGCCTGGCTACACCCACAACAAACCCAGGATGTGGGGAAATTCCCCTGCATGGACAAAGGGATCAAAGCCAAAAAGGGGTATAAGAGAAGGACCCCTGAACCAAGAATTTAGATCACTTTTGACAAGGAAACCTGAACCAAGGACAAGAAGCCTGCTGATCCAAAGACTTGCCTACCCCTTCTGCCAGTGTGCTGTTTGCTGGGGGGAATCCTGCAGTTGCTTCTTTATTTTTGCCAAGGAACCAGGAGAGAGGAACTGTGTGTGTACTCTCAAGCTTTGCTAAAGAAAATCTCCAAGGGCTGGAAGAGTGCCAGCCTCCTGTTGAAGTCACAGGGCTAAAGGACTTGGGGCCCGATGTAGGTCGGTCGGTAACGGCCGAAAATCGGTATTTTCGGCCGTTACCGATCGGTAAATAGGCGAATGGTATGTAGGGGGCATTATTTTACCGAATCGGTAAAATTACCGATTCGGTAAAATAAGTAATCGGTAAATTTACCGATTCTGTTCCACCCATATGTAGCTGGGACTCTTCAGAGTCCCAGGAGCCTTAACGAATCGGTATTTTACCATCAAATCAAATTTGATGGTAAAATACCGATTCCGGTGTGCATGCACATGTGTGCATGCACACCTATGCCATGTGACAGGCAGACCTGCCCTTAGGGCAGGTCTGCCTGCCACATGGCACCGTGCCTGTTTTGGGGGTGCCAGAGGGTGTCAAAGTGACACCCCCTGCACCCTTGTGTGAATCAGTATTTACCGATTACCATTCCCATGGGCTTCAAAGCCCATGGGAATGAATGGGCATTACCGATTCGGTATTTACCGAAACGGTAAATACCGAATTCATCCGATTCGGTATTCCAGCACATCTGGAGTACCTACATGTCGGACCCATAGATTTACCGATTTTAAATTACTAAATCGGTAAAATTTGGTAATTTAAAATCGGTAAATCTTTCCTACCTACATCTAGCCCTTCATCTGCTAAAAGTGCTTTTTGCTGGAACCTGAAAGTCCAGCACCTCTGAAACAAACCAGCAATCTCGACGCTGACGGCCGCCGCCGAATCCAGCTCGACATCGTGAGTAACGGCTCCAGTGTCCCGCTTCCTCGACGCCGGCCGCCGGGCCTGATCGACGCCAGCAGCAACGCCAGTGAGTAGCGAGTTCGGCTCCAGCTCCAAGCGATCCCGTGTCTGCACCGCTGCTGATCGCATCGACTTCGTGCCCTCTCGACGCCGTGAGCGCTGCTCACTCTTGCAACATCATCATCGACATCGACGACGACGCCGTATCCTGCTTCACCTCGGGAGCGCTGCTCCTGCCTGACATCTGTCGACGCCGCTGCAGGTCGCCCCGACTCCGAGGCCCGATCGACGCCGAAGACGCGACGCCGGACATCTCGACGCCGCTGATCATCGTGTGCTTCGCTTTTCCAAGGTACCGTGTTGTAGAGGTCTGTGTGACTCCGGGCTCGACCTAGCGCTCCTCGCGGTCGACGCCGAACCCTTTGGATTAACTTAGCCTCGACGTCGTGTGACTCCCGTGTGGGTTACATCGTTGCTAAGAACTGTGATTTAAAGAAGAAGAGTTACTTTTGTTACTAAAGACTTTTGTGCTAAGAAGAAACTACACTTGAACTATTATTTTTCCTTCCAAGAGTATTTATTAAGATTGTGGTATATTTTTGTCGTTATTTGGTCTTGTGTTAAGCCTTATATAAAAATCCTTATTTTTATAATACTACTGTGTCGTGTCCATTTGTAGTGTGTTCACTTTATTACTGTATGTGGTCATAAATGCTTAACGCACTGCCTCTGAGATAAGCCTGTCTGCTTTGCCAAGCTACCAAGGGGGTGAGCAGGGGTTATCTAAGTGTGTGATCCCCTTGCCCTGACTAGAGGAGGTGAGTCCCCATTTGTATGAAGTGTATACCTCTGCCAACTAGAGACAGCCAAGTCTAACACTGATGGTATGGCTTGGGACAAAACAGAATATGATATTTTTGGCCCGGCGGAGCTGTTGAAAATTCCACACCAGTTCAAGATTTCATTAAGTGACTTAGTTTTCATCTAGTACCTTTTCTGAAGATTGGGACTTCAAGACTGTTAATAATATGATGTCAGACCAAGAAATGTCTGCAGTGTTCACTAATCATGAATATTCAGAACGTTCTTCAGACTATGAACAAATGTATTGTTATAATCACTATGGTCATCGTTTCTGCACAAATCAACAATGCCTAGAAATTTATACATGTATAACCAATGAGAACATTGTCCAACGCCACCAAAGGGTAGCTCAAAAACTTTTGCTAATAAGTTTCCATACTTTTCAGGGTTCAATGTTCAATCCAAAATCATTTTATTTTAGAAATATAAACAAAATAGGACTGAAAACTATGTTAACAAACACAAAACAGATTTATTCTGCAGCCCTTTTGGCCCAACTGTCTGGACTAGGTTTCGACTTTTGGAAAGACAACATTGAGACAAAATCTGTCTGGGGTACAAAAGATTGGCAAGTACAGGGGGTAGAAGCTTTATTTAGAGCCTGGATAATACCTGAGTGTTTTTGAATGACACTGTTCAACAGACGTCTTGCCTTGGGTTAGCCAAGATTAAAGATATGAACAATCCGTCTACACCTACACCTACGCCTGATAGTGAAGAAACTTCAGAGGGGGAGGTTGACGTACATAATATTTTGCTTCACACCAGAACAGATCCAGATTGGAAAAAATGGTTAATCTGGCCCACAGACACAAACAACTGTCAAGATAGATTCCTGAACAAAACAAAAGGGTTTCACATTCAATAGGCCGAACCTGAGATATGTTCAAAGACAGCATCCTGGAATAGTAACAATATACAGTGTAGGGAAGTTATGCCTTGTTTGGCTACAAAGATCTACACTTAAAGATTTAAAGCAACAATTATCTATACTAACAAATGGCGCAGCGCTTAGGAAATTCTTGCTAGGACCAAGAAAACCGTGTCAAAAGCATTTTATATATGCCGGTATCTATGCTGCTTATAATGAAGCATGGAAGATTATGCAAGCAGAGACTGCAGAAAGAATACGAGAAATTGATTGTATTAATTTAGAGAAAACTCTCTCTCTAGTTGACAATGTGTTAACAACTCTGTCGTCCAGGGTATATTCATTGGACAGCATAGTGTCTTCTGCTATAGACGTCATGAAACAGGACTTGGTCATGTTGCAACATGGTCAGTCGCAATTACGTTCTATCATGCTATTAGGCTAGACGCTGCAAAACCTTCGTTCAGGCTATGTGCCTTGGCGTTTAATCAATACCACGTCACCATTTTCAGTATTCAATCTCACTGATAAACCGATCAAATTGGCACAAAGGGGAACAGACCATACAGTGCTGAGCATTGAAAAACTGGAAAGATTGCCATTTATGGTAGCTGAGAAATAAGCTACTGAATGGATAATACATGGAACAATCACTCTGCCTGTTACAATTTTCCATTTTCAGTATTGCCTAAAACACATACCAGCAGGCACACATGAAAGGTTGGGTAAAGAATACATAAAGACATCCTGGGAATTACCATACACACACAAATGTTGGAGTGGGGGAAGTGAAGTGTTTCTTAGTGGTAAAAACTGTGAAAACGCACTAAGCGGTTCTCTCCTTTGTCAGGGTATAAACTTACACGGGGCCTGCGATGGTTCCTCTAACAATTTATTCTGCCACCTGCAAGGTTCACCGGCCGCAGTTATTGATCCAATATTTGGACAACTTTCAAATGGAAGTCACCTCATGTTGAACAATCACAGCTGCTGTGGCATGTTGCCAGGTATACCATATCTATTAACTGTGTCAGCCAGAGTCACTTGCTGTATGCAAGTATTGTTTCCTAAAACGAAGACAGACAGAGAGTTGCCTTTATGGCCTTCAATGAACATCTCTTCTGTATGAATTGATACTTTAGGCTGAATGAAAGCCATTCTTTTGCAAAAAACGGTGCCACTGACCTCGGCCAAAGAGACCTATGATCTACAAGTCGCAAGGACTTCTGCCGAGATACATGCTCGTTTAACTACAAACTGCCCTATACATTTCTCGGAAATGTTAAGTCGTATCTTAAACATGTCTGATACGAGCAGTATTGTACATCTATTTAAGAACGTATGTTCCGGACTGTTAGCACCTTTTCTAGCAGTCCTGGGAATATTTCCAAACTTCGTACACTCTGTGTTTGGCGTACTGCCTCTCCTTTTGGGACTCGTTGAGGGGATACTATTTTTGCTCCTACTGCTACGATATGGCAAGCCAGATCACCAGCGTCACTCCAAGCACCATAGAGAGAGCTCTATTGGAGATAAAGTGTTGTGAGCGCATCGTCCACATTTTGGGATTAACTCGTCTACGAGAATTAAATACCACATAGTTTTTTTAATTCAGACCAATCTGGCAAAATTGCATCTTACCTGTTCTACACTGCCTGCTATGCGGAGAAGAATGTGTGCTAGACATCTATCTGACACTTCCATCAGTCATACCAACGGATGTTGATACTTTGCTTGACCCGGTAACGGCCCATGCTCCGTGTTGTCTCCAGTGGCTACCAATTCTGATGACGGCATTCATTGAGATCTCACAGACGCAAAATGCTGATGCTGAGGTACGAGAGGAAACTACAGGCACGCAGGTAACATCTGATTTGAACATTGCTATTGCGACCAATGCTGAAAGCGATGCTCCACATCTACGTGAGGTTAATCTTCTAAACAAGGTAATCTAAATGTCACTTACAATGATAGACAATTTTTTTACAGACATAGAAGATTTCATGTTTTCTCCAAGTGCTAACACTGACTTTTGAAATTGGCACAGAGTGTTCTGAGAGACTTTGAATTTGACCTTCATTTTTTGAAAACAAAGAACTTTTTCCTATGATAAAAAAATGTTCTCCAAATTTTTTATTTTTCATTTTTTGGCACAAGTAATCTGCTTAAAGTAGAACTATTCTTAGAGAACAAGAATTCTTTGAATACTTCCAAGAGACAATATATGACCTTGTCCACAAACAAAGAGTTTTATGTAATCTGACATTAAAAATGGTTTCGGCCTTTTTTCTTCTGTATTTACGAGCCATTTCATAAATGTATATTTACATGCTTCATTCATTTAGCATTCTAATGTAGATATATGCTTAGAATGAAACATTGCTTTAATGTGTACAGCACCAATGCATCTTTTATGTGTACAACCATTTCAAATGCATTTTATGTATTATAATAATTGGATGGGTTTTCACACTTCATGTGTAGATATGTTTTAGATATGTTGCTACATGTTTAGAATTTAGTAACGTCATAAATAAGAAAGTGGAGTGGGTGTTGTGTTCAATTTTAGATTCCGAATGAATTTCCCAATTAATGCCCTTATATAGGTATAATTCACATTGCCCTTATATAGTCATAGAAATCCAGTTCTTACTTAGGCATAGCCCATGCTACCCAAATACAGTCATGGCTACTTCCATCCGTTCATCTACGTCACAATGATTTCTTGGAAAACCAGACTCTTAAGCATGAGGGTCTTCCCCTTGCCTGGATATTGATTTCTCCAAGAACTCGTTTATTATATATGAACATCTATTCCTTAGGGGTTCGATCATGACATTCATATGCCCGACTTTTACGCCAATACTGGCATTCCTAAGCCCCTTCAAGGTGTAAATATACCTTCACTTGCTATGGCAAAGCACGGTGTGGTTCGGTGCAGTTCGACTACCTACTTGCACGACGCAGCCCTCTAGAGCAAATGCCGAAGGAAGCCAAATCTCCAGCTGACGCACTGACTAGAAGCAAGCTGACATCCTGCTGCCGAGAATCCAGCTCCAGTGTTTCTGACTCCCCTTGCGGGGTGTTGGGAAATCGAGTCCCGAGAAAAAGATGCCAACCTCGCTCATTCTAAGGTGTGGAGCTGATTAGAACCTAGAGGAACCTTTGGCAATTCTTGGCAGAACTAAAACCTATGCTAAACAGCACCTACTTCTTCCCTGGAACTAGACCTAGCTTAGGTACATTGGGTTAGGAGTACTTTAGAAGCATCAGTTGAGTATTTTAGCCTGTGTTATTTAGGTGTGTATTTTTATATATGTCATAGCAACAGACAATGCTATTACAGTATTATTTTATATTACAGTTTTCGCTGTACGCATTATGCTTCACATTCTGTCTAACAATTGGAGCAGTTCATATCTCTTGCATGAGAAATAAGACTGTTCAATAAACCCCTTTTTTTTGTAACGCCCGTCTCTCTATTTCAATGCAACTCTGTAGAAACAAAGCATGCACGATTGACTGAGTGAAATAGTTATCTATTGTTTTCACCACTCTGAAGATATTGTTCCGGTTCTAGGGGAAACAAAGTTGTCATGTTTATGCGGTTGTCAGAGACTAATCCCTTCTTGTTTATTCGAGAAAGTTTCTAGTGACCTCTGAGTTAGCTGGTGCACACACAATTAAGTTTAGTATACTCGATAGAGACATACAGACCTCAGTCCTATGTCAAATCTGTAGTGTATATTATTCCAATGCGCAGAGCCTATTGGGAGTATAGGAACTACAGTACAAGCAGTGTTGCAGTGCATGCAAATAAAGGGGAGTGACTCCTTCACTCCAAGGGAAATATCATCAGTGGTCCTTGATGCTCCACAGGTCCTGTACGGATCCTGTATGGTGAACAGGCACAGAAGAGGCTTCATACAGAGAAGGAGACACAGTTAGGCCCCAACAAAGTCCAGTGAAGTCCAGAGTGTCCAAACGGTCACAGTTCAGTGGTTTCTGGTTCAGAATCTTGTCCACGTCTAATCTAAGGTCCTACGTCAGGTAAGCCCTTTTTGTATCCATGGGGGAGGGTTGGACAGATTCAGGGCACCCTCCCAGGGGAGGGTCTGGACAGTGGGGAGGTTACTCCCATGTACTTTGTCCAGTTTCGCTAGAGCAGGAGCCAACGACTCCCAGGACTGATTTGAACTGGACTATGCAAAGGGACACCAAATGTGCACCTCATGCAGACTTTCGGTCACTGGCAAGCACACCCACACAGGCATAATACACTCAGTACTGTCTGGGAGGTGCTCACACCTCCCTGTGACAGGATTCCTATTGTTCAGTCTTCCCCTTCTCGAGCTTGGCTCAGCAGCAGGATGGAAGAAATGTGTCTCTGGTCGGCAGCAACCATTTTGTGCTGTACAGGACTAGAAGGCTGGTACCGGGAACACCAAGGACCCAATGAAGCTCTAATCTGAGGGGTGGAATCATACCTCTCACATCATGGGGGTATGATTCCAACATGTTTGATACCAAACACGATAGGATTAGTTTCAGCTGTTTTAAAGTTGGTCATCACGCTGTTGCATAATGCCACTATACATGTCGTAAATGGCTACCCAACTGTCAACCTGGGAGAATGGACTCCATATGCTTCAGGGGTGTTCTGCTCATGCAGTGGCACCCTCTCACTTAGAACCAAGCACCCTGCCCTCAGGACTGTAAAGGACTGCTAGAGGGGTGACTTATAGGGTTAAAGTGCAGTGACCCTTAGATATAGTAAACCTATATCTTAAGTAAGTGATGCATGCACCAACTTACACAGGCTGCAATGGCAGGTCTGTAGGTTCCATGTTGCATGGCCTCTAATGGGTACCATAATACATGCTTCAGCCCATGGGAGGCCTCTGGGGTACCTATGCCCTGGGTACATCTGTACCATATACTACGGACTGACAAGGGTACCACAGTATCCTATCTGGAGTGTACCTAAGAACATTACATAACAGTTTAGGGAGAAAGCAGATAGACGGGGGTCCTGATTAGCAGGATCCAATCAGACTAGTCAAAAAACAGTATCACATTTAGCAAAACGTGGGGGTAACCATATGAAGCAGATCATACTTTCCTATACCAGGTAATCAGGTCATGTAGGTAGAGACAGGTGCAGTGTGGAGTTGGGAGGTATATTGCCTAGGTATCATTGTCCTTTAGGCAGAGATAAGCCTCCACTGAGGAGTTGGAAGATATGTTACCTGTGTATAATGGTCCTGTGGGAAGAGACAGGCCTCAGTTGTGGCGTCAGGAGGTATATTAGTTATGAATAGCATACGAGGTATATTACCCATGAATAGCGGGGAAGGGTTTATTATATGAATCAAACCACCAATGGGCCTGAAGCTCATGGTATCACCCGCCAGTATACCATGGAAGAGGCCTGTGGTTCAAAAAGGACTAACAACCTGCAAGTGTGCAGGCAAGCAAGTCTCAGAATAGTGTCATGGCAGGTAAGCAAACTTCCGTGCACTAATGTGAACTCAGCTCTTCGAAGTTACCATAAGAAGACAACCAGCACTATACACAATACCTAAATCAAGACATGTATCCTGTTTTATTGCACAGGAACCTCCCCTATATTTTCAGCCCTTTACCTCTAGCACCACACCATGCCGATGTGCCCTACCGCTGATTGAAAGAAGGGTTCAAACCACACTGTGGAGGGTCCTCCTTTGACCTTGCTAGACCCTGTGCACGTTGGTCATTTGAATTGCCTCATGACCAACAACAGGACTTGAAGTTTAGTTCAGCCTTTTGATCCATCTGGGTCTGGATTGCAACTTGTGTTATGCGCTCAACGGATCAGTGACTGAATATCAAGGGACAGAATATCGACTGCCCAGAATATCGATGCCAAAATATTGACGGACAGAATATCGAGTCCCTATCTACAAACAGGGAAGTACTAAAATATCGAGTACAAAATATCAATGTTGAAAATATAGTTAACTAAAATATCGAATTTTTTAAATGTATTAAATATAATATAAAATAAATAAATGATAAACACAATTAAATAAAACAGTTAAATAATGTAAAAAAGCTAAGAATTTAAAAATAATAAATGTAATGTAAAAAAAGTTTAAACATATATATTTACTTTATAATATTATAAAATAATTATTAATCCTAATTATAAAATATGTAAAACATTATTAAAAATATATTTACATATATATATAAACCTATTATATAAATATAAAAATAAAAATTACTTTTTATGTTAATTCATAATTTACACTACATTAAATATAACAAAATTTAAAATGTTGCATAGCTAAGGAAATAAAATTAGTATTCAAACTTCAACAAGTAGGGTGAGGAGTTGGCCTAACGGCTAGGGCGCTCGACCTCGGAACTGAGGAACTGGGTTCGAGTTTCGGTAATGACGCCAAACATCCTGTGATTCTGGGCAAATCCCTTAAACTCCCTGTGCCTAACAAAAATTAATGTGTGTCCTCATGTAACGTAATTGGTGCTATGTAAAGCACTCTGATACCCGATTCGGGTGAAGTTCGCACTATATAAAACTCTGCAACAAAAAGTGCAAAACTAGAGAATTTGTTAGATAGCGGGTGGGTACAAATTACTATTACCACTCCAGTCAGTGGAACAGTAGGGAAAGTGTTGGATAGCGGGTGGGTACAAATTCTTATTCCCACTCCAGTGAGTGCAACCGTAGGGAAAGTGTTGGATAGCGTAGGGGTAAAAATTACTATTCCCACTCCAGTGAGTGAAACAGTAGGGAAAGTGTTGGAGAGCGTAGGGGTAAAAATTACTATTCCCACTCCAGTGAGTGAAACAGTAGGGAAAGTGTTGGATAGCGTAGGGGTAAAAATTACTATTCCCACTCCGGGGAGTGCAAAAGTAGGGAAAGGGTTGGATAGCGTAGAGTAATAATTTAGTGGACCCAGTCCTACGATTTAATTAAAATTAATTCAAAAAATTATTCATTATTTAAATGTATTTAACCTCCCACTATTTTCCACTATAAACGTCACCTCCAATAGTCTAAAATATTAATAAATTAACATAATTAATTAACATTTAATTAATTAGCTAATCACAATTAACAAAAAAATGATATCTAAATTAATTAACACAATTAACAGTATTAAATACCTTTGATTAAATATTATATACATGTTAATAAAAAATTATTTTCAATTAATTTAATACACACCATACTTCCCTATAAACACTCAACACACTCCTCAAAAAATGAACATAATTGACATATTAATACATTAATTATTAATAATTAATATTAATGTAATTACTAATTAATAAACATTTACACAATTTACATATTTATCAATTAATTCAAAACGTATATTAATAATTGTTTAAATATTTAATAATACATTAATTAACTTAATTACTCATATTAATTATTAACCATAAAATTATTAATTAATACATTATTCTTTTTTTTCATTGAAATTACATTACTTCCTACCCTATTCCCCAATAAACCCACAACCCGCTACAGAACTAATATACGCAACAATTAATTACCAATATTAATTATTGACCATAACATTGTTAATTAATAAATTATTCTTTTTTTATTTAAATTAAATTACTTCCCACCCTATTGACCTATAAACCCACAACCCACTACGGAACTCATATACACAAAAATGTATTGCCAATATTAATTATTAAACAATAAATTATTATTAATACATCATTATTTTTTAAATTAAATTACTTCCCACCCTATTCCCCTAAAAACCCACAACCCGCTACGGAACTAACATACACTTAAATTAATTAACATAAAATTCATTATCTTAAAGAAATTGTAGCATGCATTAAAAAAATATTATATACTTTTAACACATATACTTACATATAATACAATTTAAAAAAATTCGATATAATTGCATTCTATATTATGCCATTCTATATAATAACATTCGATATAATTACGTTCGATATTACTTACCTATATGTCGATATTATTTCCAACTATATTATGTCTATTCTATATTCTGTCCTCTCTATATTTTTGTTTCGATATTGTGTCCTCTCAATATTTTTATTCTATCTTTTGGGTGTTTACCGCGCTCAACAGATCTAGTTGGCCTTCCATGGGCAGACACTCGCATTCGGTCTCACAAGCATCGGCTGAGCCTGGAGTGCACTTACCTGGATTTCGTAGGCGACACCACACTGCATCCTGTGTCTGTTTGATCACTTGTACGACTCAGGGATGATGCTGGCTGGAGTTGCCAACTGGCACTACGTTCCCTGTCAGAGTTCCTAGTGGACATAGGGTCTCACTCCACTCTCAGCCTGGAAGAGTGTTTGTCATGGGGTTTTGGATCAATCATGGGCTCCCTTCTCAATAAGTCCTTAAAGAAGGTGTAACTTAACTAATTCCCCCAACCTAAGATGGCACTTTTTCCAAAAGCAGCTGTTTGCTTCTCTTCCTATTCCTGTAGCATGATCTTCTCTTCTAGCACTATTTGAGGAGGCCTAGAGCAGTGCACAAACACTCTTGTGATATTTTTGACTGCACATTCAATATGCACCAGTCTATATTTTCGTCCCTGTAGTTTTGCTAAATTGTGTTTCTTTTTCAAGATTCTCGCTTCTACTTTTCCTTGAACTGGATGTATGTCGTTACAACGTATACTTTTGCAACGCCTACCTTTACAACGCATTTTTTACACCGCAACATCCATTACAACGCATTCCATTACAACGCATGCCATTATGATGAATTCTTTGAAACTACCTTTACAACGCATTCCACTACAATGCATACTACATTTACAACGCATACCATTACAACGCATACCATTACATTGCATGTATGGTAAGTATTGGATAGTGTAGGGGTAAAAATTACTATTCTAACTCCAGGGGGTGCAACAGTAGGGTAAGTGTTGGATAGTGTAGGTATGCGTTGTAATGGTATGCGTTGTAATGACTGCGTTGAAAAGGTATGCATTGTAGTGACATGCGTTGTAATGGTTGTGTTGTAATGGCATGCGTTGTAATGGATGTTGCGTTGTAAAAGTTTCGTTGTAAAGGTAGTGCGTTGTAAAAGTTGCGTTGTAAGTGTTGTTTCCCCCTTGAACTACATCCTCTTCCACTCAATTCTTTTGACTGTTTGAGTGTTTATTCTTCTTCGATTCTCCAGCTTATCTTCAATCGCTTTCTTTCTTGTGCTGGTTGCCCCTTGTGTTGTTTTGTGCCTTATTTAGTGTTTTCCTCAGTCTGTGCCCATCTTTGGAGACACTTATCTTCGCATGTTAAAACTGTGTGAGTGGCAAAGTGGCTACCGATGGAGTTGCCTTTTCTTCTGGCAATCGAGGCATAGTAAAAATGTGTGGCTATTAACTGTTGACAACTTGTCACTGGAGTGTTTGCAGAGTTTTACTCCCCTTCAACAAAGAGAGGAATCAAAATATAATTTAGGGTCATTGGAACTGTAAAGTTATTGCCTCTGGTTAACAAGTTAAGAGTATTCCATTGTTCTGGGACACCACACCCATAACCAGAGCATCACCAGCACATCCTGTAGTGTATTGTTGTCTAGTGGCACCTCTCTGTATACAAAAACCTGCTATGGTAGAAGGACATTCAGGTTCCTCCTCCAGGGTGGCTCCGGTGTGACCCCTGTGTTCCTGAGCCTCCTGTGAATGTGCTATACCAATCCGTTGTTTCTGGTCCAGGTAGGAAGAGTATAAAGTATATGTAACTCCACAATCTCTCCACATTGGCTTCAGGCGGATGGACTTGAAGTTTGTTATTCTAAGACATATAACCTCTTTAACTGCATCGCTGCTGCGGTGATTTTTGCGCTGTGCTGCGCTATTCAAAGTACCGCGTTACATGACGAGCTCAGCTCGTCATCAGCACACGCCACCCGTGGCTGATGACGAGCTGAGCTCGTCATCAGCATCGAAGGGGTTAAGATGCAGTCAACTCTTGGGTCACCACTGGAGCTGTTGTGTTTCTCATGGTCCATCAAAACCAGAATGTACTTGTTGCTTGAGGTGGTCAGAGGATCCGTTGCCTGATAATATCCATCTCCAGCCTCTCAAAGAGTGCCTCAATCACTATGAGTTGGGCCAGCAGGGTCAACAGCAGGCTTCTGATCTCCCAGACCCTGTTGAGTTGAAACCTCCAGGCAAAACACTCCATATTGTCACCCTGCATGGCCAGTACAAATGAAGGGTGAGTCCATCCTGGGCCTTCCTTACCCCAAGATGTCCCACTAAAGTAACCTTGTTCACCAGATGCAAATGGAACTGGTGAACACAAAAGGTTCCCCTGACCCAAGCTCAGGTGTGTTCTGCTCATGGATTGGTGTCAGTACAACGCGATGTATTACAACGCGTTCCGTTACAACGCGTTTTTTACATCGCAAATACCATTACAATGCATGCCATTACAACGCATGGCATTACATAGCAGATACTTTTACAACGCATGGCATTACATCGTAAGTATAGGTAAGTATATCTTTTTTAAAAAAAATGTAATAAAGTTAATTAAATTAATTTAAAATATTAAAAATAATATAACATTTTTAAAACAGTAATTAATTTAATTATAGTAATTTAATTAATATTAAAATTGATATTAATTTAATATATTTAAAATAATATAATTAATGATATATAAAAAATTTATAAATAGAAAATAAAATAATGTAATTAATAACAATAAATATAATTATAATTTAATTAAGTTATAAATAATACATAATATAATTATATTTAATAAAATTAAAAGAATTTAATTAATTAAACATTTTTAAATAATATAATTTAATTATAATCGTTTATTAATACAATTACATTAATAATTGTAAATATAGTTATTATTTTAATTAAATTAAATAAAATTAATTTAATTAATTTAATTTATATAAAGTCGTAATACCCCTGTACCCCAAAAAACAAACCCAGCCCTAAAACCTAAAAACACCCCTGTACCCCAAAACCCAAACCCTGCCCTAAAACCTAAAAACACCCCTGTACCCCAAAACCCAAACCCTGCCCTAAAACCTAAAAACACCCCTGTACCCCAAAACCCAAACCCTGCCCTAAAACCTAAAAACACCCCTGTACCCCAAAACCCAAACCCAGCCCTAAAACCTAAAACACCCCTGTACCCCAAAACCCAAACCCAGCCCTAAAACCTAAAAACACCCCTGTACCCCAAAACCCAAACCCTGCCCTAAAACCTAAAAACACCCCTGTACCCCAAAACCCAAACCCTGCCCTAAAACCTAAAAACACCCCTGTACCCCAAAACCCAAACCCTGCCCTAAAACCTAAAAACACCCCTGTACCCCAAAACCCAAACCCTGCCCTAAAACCTAAAAACACCCCTGTACCCCTAAACCCAAACCCTGCCCTAAAACCTAAAAACACCCCTGTACCCCAAAACCCAAACCCTGCCCTAAAACCTAAAAACACCCCTGTACCCCAAAACCCAAACCCTGCCCTAAAACCTAAAAACACCCCTGTACCCCAAAACCCAAACCCTGCCCTAAAACCTAAAAACACCCCTGTACCCCAAAACTCAAACCCTGCCCTAAAACCTAAAAACACCCCTGTACCCCAAAACCCAAACCCTGCCCTAAAACCTAAAAACACCCCTGTACCCCAAAACCCAAACACTGCCCTAAAACCTAAAAACACCCCTGTACCCCAAAACCCAAACACTGCCCTAAAACCTAAAAATACCCAAACACCCCAAAACATATACATCAGTACCCCAAAACATATACTCCTATACTCATACTTATTTAAAAAAATACTTAAATTAATATATTTAATTTATAATATTTAAAAACGAAATAAATATTTTTAAATAATTAATAATAATTAAATCAATTATAAAATATTAAATAAAATAAAAATAAAAAATTCAATACTTACCAATACTTACGATGTAATGCCATGCGTTGTAATAGCATCTGCTATGTAATGCCATGCGTTGTAATGGCATGCATTGTAATGGTATTTGCGATGTAAAAATCGCGTTGTAACGGAACGCGTTGTAAAAGATGCGTTGTAGCGGTAACACACCCTGCTCATTCATCCACCCCTGACTTTCCAGATAGCAGGCGGTTGATGACATTCCATCAAAACCTCTCAACAATGGAACCCATGTTGGACCAGTAAAATGAAGAAAGGGATCCTGTATCTTCACCTCAAAGTGTTCTGCCAGGGGAATTTCAGGAGCCAAAATTGCCACAAATAACCTTTGGCACTTAGAGACAACCAACCTCTAACTAGCCCCACATTCAACTGGTCGCGAGCTCACTGGACAACAGATCAACATCTCGGAAGACTTTAAAGTGCCTGGATGCTCCCTTGTCTGACATTGTCACAAAGGTTGGGTAGGTAGTTCTCTGGACCTTCAGTTGAGGAGCACCACTGTTAGACGGACCGGGAGGGTCGGCCGAGGACAAGAGGAGAGGTCTCCGGGGAGAGCCGTCTCCAGCGATCGTACAGACGAGTAACTTCCCCCCCCCCACAGAAGGACACCACACAACGATAAGGTTTACGTTCTTTATAAGCAAACTTAAAGTACGGTAGAATGGTACAAGGAGGTCTGGACTCAGGGGTCCCCTCGATTCTAGTCTCTCGGATGGGAAGGGGGTAGCGGGACAGTCTTATTACCAATCTGGCAGAGGTGATGATATGATGGATAGCTCACAATCCTCGAGCTCGGCGTTCTAGATGGACGGGCCGCGGCAGCGCCGGCAGGTCCCGAGAGGATCGTAGGGAGCGACGGTCCGCGGCGGCGCCAGCAGGTCCCGGTGAAGGTGGTAGTTACAACGGTCCGCGGCAGCGCCAGCTGGTCCCGACGAGGATGAAGGATTCAGAAGGTTGCGGCAGCGCCAGCAGGCAAGACGATAGTTCTCAAGGCAGGGCTTTGGCAGCGCCAGTAGTCCGTCAAGGATGAGTTCTTCACGGCGTCTCTCGACTCCAGGATACAACTGCCTTCCTGTTCTGGAGCTGCCCCAGTTATAGGTCTGGCGCCCTTTGATGTCCGGACCCTTGCACTTGGAGGTCGGGAGGTCCGGGATGAGGGAGTCCAGACACCCAGCAGGGGGGTGGAGCCAGCGCCCGGGGGAGCTGGGGGCGATCGGCACCTGGCGGGGGGAGAGCCATCGACACTTCTTTCTCCCATCAACCTGCCAAGTGGTCTCTTCACCTCCTGGGTGGATGGTGGTGCCGGAATGTCGGGGCCTGGCCAGGCCCAGGGTTAGGGTCGAGCTGAGGCCACGCGGTCTCGTGGTGCAGTGTCCAAGATGGCGGCCGGGCCGGCCGAGGGAGCCGATAGTGGTTCGGCCCCATAATACAGAGATGTTCGGGGCAGGAGTCCCGTATGAGACGGGGTGCGGATTGCTTCAGTGGGTAATACCTGGTGGGCCGGGGCTCGGGCCCTGTCATGCGGGGAGGGAGCAAGCCCTTCATGTGGCCTGTCCAACAACCACAAAATAGAAACCTTTTCATTACACCCCGCTTTCGCACACTTACACAGTGTCGCAGAAGGTTATTTGATGTGCCAGGATGACCTTGTGGTGGGTTACAATAATCTGTCTAAGAACCACAAGGTATTCAGGCCGTGGTTGTGGACGAGTTAGGTGCCTTGGAGGGGAGTCGCCGGGACGCAAATGCTCCTGGCGTGAAGATAACCCCCCCGCCACGAGCCTAAGAGGCTTTTCATATCGCTCGCACGAATTCTGCATCATTCACCAAATGCAGGGGACACATGAAGAAGCCCCTATGCACCAATTACATTCAAGTTTGTAATTGTTATTATTATCCCGCCTTTTTTTACCAGTGACGCCTTAGCGTGCGTCACCGATAAGGTGAGGTCTATCTTGGTCCTGATGAATGCTGAGCTGAATCTCGGCTCAAGATAGCAGAAACATGTCGACCTATTTTTGTATATTTAATTTGTATAGGACATTTTGGTTCAAACTAATTTCCTCCATGTCCGTCTTTCTTCACTGTTTTTAACAGAGTCAGAGCTACCCCTTCATTAAAAAGGTTTGGGGAGTAGCCCATACTCCTTTTAACTCACTTTCTTATCACTGTTGGATATACTTTTCCAAATAAGAACCCAATGAAGACAACTGGCAACCGACTTTCAGTTGGTGCCCGAGGGTTCTTTTTTCCACTCTGTACTCGTATAACCCACTTCAGTACTGTCCTTCTGGGTCTATCACTCGGGCCTAGCTGGTAGTAATCTCTTCAATTCATGATTTCACTAGCTTTTACCTGTTCCTTTTTTGTACTTTGACCTTTCTAGTCACTCTTTTGTTGATTTGCATAAGTATCTTTAGGGGTATAAGAGTGTCTTCTTGACCCTTCCTCTCTTGTTGATTCATTTAAGAACCACAAGGGCCAAGAGGCAATGAATTAATATATTTTGGACTCTACAATAACGGTGTGACACATCACAAAATATATTCTCAGTAATCTGTTTGAAGTTTATTTTGCAAGGTGCTAAATTCAGATATTTGGTCTGAAATGATGGAGTTTACTAAAACTCTGAAGGTGCCTTGTTTATGAGGGGCGCGCTGGAGGGCCTGTTCACAGTTGTGCGCCGAGCATCTTCTGTCACTACTGCAGATGTGACGCCATCTTGGAAGAGAAAATGGCTTCCTGGCCCAGTTCACCTTTTCCTGTCCCTAGTGGTCCTTTGGAGGTATAGGACTCTTTAGCATTTTCCTGAGCCCTTGGTAACCAGTTCCCCCTCTGCCCTGACATAGCCTGGAATCTGTTCTTCAGTTGGCACAGAGATGCCCATGCATGAAGGTTCAGCATATAAGAGCATGTGGCAGTCTGTGAATGTAGGGTCTTTGTAAAGGCCCTTCGGTGGGTACCAACAGTCTACTGTGACCAGTCGGAACCTATCTGTAAAAAGCACAAAGCTGTGATCATCCTGACAAAATGCATATTATGCCCTCTGTGCAATATGCAGTTTGCACAGGGATCAGAATGTAGTCCTAAAGTTGTAATCAGGGTCTTAAATTCTCTCTAGGTCAGAGAGTATTCAAACTGTGTGAGAGCCACGGTGGAGTGGGGGAAGGTGAGGGGGAGCTAAATTAATTACAGGGGGCCCCGGTATTGGCTAGAATAGCATCAATGCTGTGTTTTTGGTGTAAAAGTTGAAGTAAGCCGCTGTGTGATGAGCCATCATTACTTCTCTCATCATCCATGTCCTTGCTAGGAGAAGGTGTCAGAGGGGGCGGGGCTCCAAATAACCCTCAATGCCAATCAATCAAAGGTTTTATAGAGCACAGAGCTACTAAGAGAGTGTCCAGGTGCTTCCCTCCCCCTCCCTCTCCCCATTGCAGATAAACGACATCTCAGTGGCGACCCGGCTGCACTTAGCATGTGGTCAATCATGTTGTTGATGCCTCGTTAAAAAGGGATTATCAGCATCAATGCAAAGTATAGATCATTAAATATAAAAATATATAAATATAAATAAATATAATTAAATAGGGCGGCCAATTTTATGACATCATTGTGAATAAATATATTTGAGGCTCTAGAGAGGGTCCCAGTGATTTTTTGTTTTAAAACAAAGGGGTGACGCGGCCAAAAAAAGGTGTTTGAAGGCCACAGCTACTGGCCAATGTATGTAGATATTAAAAAAATATGTCTGGGATTACTTTCAGCCCCACTTCTGAGAGTGGTCCCTCTGAAAGGCTAGTAGAGTTGGGGAAGAACCAGTAGCATAGCAACAGGATGCCCTTAAAGACATGAGAAGATGACATCACACGTGGAACTGTGCACGTGACTCCATCCCGGCCCTGCCGGTCTTCAGCATCTCAGGCGTGTTGGAACCTTGAGAGGTTTACCTTGAGTCTGCCTCTAGTGGTACCTACAGCAGCCCCGAACCCCCCGCCGTGACTGACACAATCATGTGTCCGTGTGCGCGAGGGGGCAGCCGGGTCAGACCCCCGTCATCACGCACCGCCTGGAAGATTTAGGTTCGGCCAGCTCCCTCCCCTAGGAAGCCCTCGGGTCAGCCGAGCCCTGCAGACCGCGTGCAACCGAGAAGGTTTACGCTCTTGTTCCTGCTATCAGCTATGTATCTTCACCTTTGACCCCTGGCACTAGCTCAGAGGCTGTCAGGGACTAACTGTGAGGACTGTCACCTGCTGCCTGTGTGTGTGTGTGTGCGTGCGCGCGTGCGTGTGTCTTGCAACCCACAGATGCGTTCACTCACTGACGGCTGCTGACCTGGTAACCCAAGGACCCAGAAACACTTTTGTGCTCACAGCGGTCTGTCGAGCGAGAGGCTTCCGCCACCTCCATAGTTCGAAGGGCACTTTGCCAAGGGTTGTTTTATGCCATTGTCCTAATCACGGAGTTATTATCAGTGCCTAGCGCCCCCCCCCCTCACACACACACACTAGAAGAAGTGATTTATAGTGTTATTACTTGATGAGGTAGAACTACAGAGGGCCGGGTTTCAAGTAGCACGCATTGCTTGGGGTAGGACATTTCTATCGCTCCAAGTTTTGGCAGATAAGAGATTTGCGCATGAACGCCTCAAGTGATGAGCCCAGGGTCGGGCTCTGCTTAAGATGGTGAGGCGAGGCGAGGCAAGGCTACTGGTCTCCAGGTTATAAGGGAACCTTTGAGCCACATATTACTCACCGCAGCACATGCCCACCTCTGCTCCAAGCGTACAACCCGCTCACTTTACTTCACCGCTAGCTCGCACCGCCTTCAACTAAACCACCCCGCCATATTTCCACTAGCTTAACCACCAGGCCAACTTAACCAACTGTGTCAACTACAAGCTAACAACCAGATCACAGCTGCTCCAACTTAACCACTAGCCCACATGTCCAACTGCTGCCTCCAACTGCTGCCCCCGTGGCAATACCCTTTCTACCCGCAGGGGCCCCCACAATTCTACCCACTGAACCCCCCTTTTCACGACAGAGGTTGGGGGCAGAGGAAAAGGGCGCAAGCGGGGCGGTGTAAGAGGGGTGCAGAGGCAAGACCAGCCATCGACATCTGCCCCGATGGAAACCAGGAGTGTAACCAGGGGAAGGAGAGCCTTATAGTTAACCTCTCTAAGAGAGTACTCAATTCTACTGAAATGGGTATCCTTGAGAAGGGTTTGGGTTTTGTTCCTACCCCCACCCCAGACAACTTCACGGAAATGTGTGAGATTAAACAGCTTTTCCGCAAAGTACGACTCAGGGCCTTCTTCCAAGATCAACCAGCAACTGACAAGACTGACACAGGGTTACGTAACCCCTCCACGTTCACCCCAACGGATGGGATGGTCCCACCCGAGGTACTGACATTTGAGAGGGCAGTAATGAGGTCCCTGGAGAACAAACCACAGACCAGTAGTTTCAACAACCTGAGTAGAGCTGAAAGACAGGCAGTCTTAGCTCTGGGCAGCGACACCTCCATCGTCATTAAACAAGCCGACAAAGGGGGAGCCACGGTTATACAAGATGCCATTGACTATGACACAGAGTGTAAGCGCCAACTTGCCAACACCACCCACTACAGACCCCTACCGGCAGATCCGACCAGCAGGTTGACCACAGACATCTCTAGTCTGATCATTGAAGGCGAGACCAATGGCTGGATCTCGAAACACGAAGCGGAGTTCCTCCTGACGAAGGACCCAGTGGTCCCTTACTTCTACACCTTGCCTAAGATTCACAAGGGTACCAGTCCAGTCCCAGGGAGACCTATTGTCTCTGGCATTGGCTCACTATTGGAGCCACTGCTAAGTTCTGTGATGTATTCCTCCAGCCCATTGTGAAGAAAATACCTTCCTTTTTGCAGGACACAAGGGATGTCCTACGCCTTATTGACTCAATCGAAGGTAGAGAAGAAGTGGACCTTCTCCTCACGCTTGATGTGGAAGCATTGTATACGAATATTCCCCAAACAGCCACACTAGAAGCAGTGGAAGCTGCCTTAATGCAGGAGGATTGGTCCTCACCTACACCAATACCGTTCATTATGGCCTGCACGAGCATCGCCCTGACAGAAAACTTTTTTCAATACGGATCACAGATGTACCATCAAATCAGGGGTATTTCAATGGGTTCAACCTTTGCTCCCAGCATTGCCTGTATCTATATGGCAGCATTCGAGAACCAATTTATCTACCCAGAATCCAACCCCTTCAGACAACATCTCACATTATGGCGTCGCTACATAGACGACATTCTGATACCATGGAAAGGGGACCGCGATAGCTGCACCCAATTCTGCACATGGATCAACCAACAGAATCCATACCTTAAATTTACAGGCTCCATGTCTGAGACAGCCCTCCCCTTCCTTGACCTCACGATACGGCTGGGCCCAGCCGGTCTGAATACTACCCTCTTCCAGAAGAGTACGGACAGAAACAGTCTTCTCTTGTTCAATAGCCATCACCCGAGAGCACTACGCGAGAATCTACCCTTTGGCCAATTCCTGAGGGTACGTAGAAACTGCTCTTCTAGGGATGACTATAAGCAAGAAGCTAATGCCCTCCAACACAAACTGATGGATAGAGGGTACCCCACTAAACTGATACGTGACTCCAGCAAGAGAGCACTCAACAACCATAGGGAGGCCCTCCTTGAAGTACACCAGAAAGAGCGTGATGACCTGATTACTTGTGTCACCAGCTTTACCAGAAACTCCAACTTTATTAAAAAAACTGTGAACAAACACTGGGGCATCCTTAACTCAGGGGGCGCCGAGATACCCAAACCGAGGTTCGCTTTTAAACGAACGGCCAACCTTAAAGACTCCCTGATACATACCCGCCCTAAGAAACAATACAGCAGTGGGCAGCAGACATTATGGCACCTCCCCCCATTGTTGGACACTACTCTTGTGGCGGCTGTGCGGTATGTCCCCAGTCCAGACAATGCAAAGAAATCAAACTCACTGATTCCTTCACGTGGAAACTCAACAGACACACCAACTGTCTCAGCACTAAATGTATCTACCTCCTGATTTGTCCTTGTGACAAATTATATGTAGGTATGGCCATGAGACAGGTGAAGCTCAGAATAACGGAGCACAAAAGCAACATACGGTGCTCCAGGACCCACACGAGATTGTATGAACACTACCAACTTCACAATCATTCTGCAGACAGCATCCAGTGGTTAGTGCTCGAGTCCCAACCAGCCATGTCCAGGCAGGCACTGTTTAGGCTGGAACAGAGATGGGTGCACCGCCTCCAGCTTGACACAGTAGGGCTCAATGATGCAGTCCCCTGGCCCACCGTCTCTAGATGACCTCCTAGCTAGCTCCTGTACCCTTTCAGCCCATTCATCACATACACCGGAGCTTTGCCCAGGCCATTACATCACAGAGGATCTATGTCCTACCCTTGATGATTCCCAATCGAGTTATCTCTACACGATGTACCTCCAAGTACCTGACTGACCCGCTTTGTCTCTACCACGAGCATAATATCCCAGTGTCAACCAGGGAGTGTACTAATTTCCCGAGACCTGATTACTGGTCAAACAACCCCCCCTCCCCCCTTTCCCTGAGCAGTCGTGCGGCCCTGCCGCACGATAGGTTACCCTTATTAAGATCCTACACCTGCATACTACACCTGCATAATATCCAGCTTGAGCAGCAACCCAGCGCCACAACAACCCCCAGCAGACTGTACATCCGACCTCTGCTAGCACCACCGACCTTCCCAACATGGCCGCCACGTTTGCCATTATTGCCTATCCACAGCTCCAGTCCCTTGGCTTCCTGTGCGCATGACGCGCGATAGGCGCCACCGTACTCGCGGCGTCTGGGGGAATTAGCGGTTAGCCTTCTTATAGATGGACACTACTGGGACACACCACCAGTTTCTCCGCACCCTGACCAGGTGCCGTGAGCGTGAGGGGTAGGTGTCTCCGCCGTCCCAGCGTCTTTACAGAGGTAAGCTCTTTCCCTCTGCCCTCATGACCCGAGGCTCGTCTCAAACGCTTGCAGCACTACAGCCCAGGTTGTTGCGGGGGTGCCTCTCAGCCCCGCCCAGGCTCTCCGCCCACTTGCCACATAGCGACCGGCGGTTCGGATGAGGTGGGAAGCGCCCTCCTGTCCCAGGTCCCACTGACGTTCCTAAGGCTGTACGCTGGGGGCTGTTTCCTGTGCGGTGCCCCGCTGCACTTCGGCGCTGTCTATACTTGCGCTCACGGCTTGTGAGCATACAGTGTTGCATGGTGCTGGGTGTGCTAGCTGTGCCCCGCCCTGGGAGCTCCTTTGATATGCAGACGCCCCACACGGACGGAGGGTCCACCTCCCTGCCTTCCCGTTGACTGCATCTGTGGCATTGGGTAAATTAGCCCTGGGGGTCCACTGAGTGCTCACCCCTGCGCCCTCCACGTGGCTTTGCTCTGACCTGAGCCCGGTCCTCCCCATTTCCCCATTGGGGGAGCCCCAACTACTAGACACTAGTCTACCACCCTGTATCCTGCTTTAGACAATTCATTCCTTCCCTTCCATCCACTGCAGGTATACCCACCAGACAGCGCTGGCCTCACGGGAGCATACTGCGAGGCCCGTGTTACTCTCCCTTAGGGTAAGATCCTTCCTTTTCTTCTCCCAGGAATGGGTGCTGCATGGACAGACTCGGCTAGACACTTTAGATGAGTGTTTTCACTGCACTCCGGTTTCTCCAATGAGAGATAATAATCGCGCCATACCCAGACCGATTATTAAGGGAAATTCTCATCCACCCAGTACTTGCTATGAATGCTTTCCCTGCACGCCCCCCTCACAACCCCCACAGTGTGGAGAGCATTGACCAGAAGTCACCCTACATTATCTCATTGTATAATCACAAATTCGAGATATGACTTGACTCGCTCTCTTTTAATCTCTTTTTCCTCCTACCTTTAGGTCGCCTAACTAGGCAGGACCCCTTGGCCCTCTTTGTACCCGACCCAGTGAGATTGTATTTGCTTTTTACTTATTGAATGAGCATTGTATCACCTTTTTTTCACGTGTAGTACCTTGTTTTGGTCCTGACGAATCGCCGGTTGGCGAGAAACATGTTGACCACATCAGGGGGTTGAGTTAGTTTTCTGTACCCCTACACAGTCTCTAACTCCCCTCTCACCCCTTTTAATCAGGGAATCAGCCACGTCAATAAAACCCATTGTGGACTGCTTACCCTGTTTTAATATTCACTCACTTTGCACCGACTATTTATTTATTTAATTATTTTGTGCGATTTTAGAGCGCGCAAATACCCAAGGGTGTCTCGGCGCTAGCGTAGCAGAGCTCTCATTTGTGGCGGGAGAGGTTTAAGTTCAGAACAACCATGTTTTGAGTTTTTTCCTGAAATTGAGTAGTGTTGGAGCAGTTTTGATGTGGAGGGGCAGCGTGTTCCACAGTTTGGCTGTCGCGATGGAGAAACGTTTGTCGCCCCAATTAGCTCTTCTTGTGCGTGGGACTCTTAGCAAGTGGGCTGATGATGAGCGTAATGTTCTTGAGTGCTCGAGCGGGCAGAAGGCTTGTCTTAGGAATAGTGGGCCTTGGTTATGGATAGCTTTATATGCTATGCATAGAGCCTTGAATTTGATCCGACTCCTTACTGGCAGCCAGTGTAGCTGTCGGATATAAGGAGAGATAGATGCAAATTTAGAGATAGTTAACAGGGTCCTGGCTGCCACATTTTGCACCGTCTGCAGTTTGTTGAGGACCTTTTGTTGTGCGTTTAATAGCAGGGCATTGCAATAGTCTGTTTTTGAGAAGACTAAAGTGCTGACTAAGGTTTTGCCTGCAGACGGAGGTAGATATGGGGTTAGCTTTTTAATCCTTTTTAAAATGTGGAAGGATGAGGAAACCACCGAATTAGCATGCTGTTGGAAGGACATTTTGTTGTCAAATATGACTCCTAGGTTGCGTACTTTGGTCACTGGATCAGGAGGTTGTCCCATCTGATGTGGCCACCATTGGTGGACCATGTAGGTTGCAGCTTCCCGAATGTCATCACTTCTGTCTTATCAGAATTTAATTTGAGACAGTTAGATGACATCCAGGAGCTTATTGCCCTCATTCCGTCTTGGAAGTTGGCTGCCACCGAGACGCCATCATTGTATACAGATAGCACCAGTTGGGTGTCGTCTGCGTAAGTTGTGAGGGCAATTCCATAAGATTTTATAACCCTCGCTAAGTCCGAAACATAAATGTTAAAAAGTGTCGGACTTAGCGAGGAGCCCTGTGGTACTCCGCAAGGCAGAGAGAAGGTCTGGGAGATGTATTTGCCCATCTTCACTGTTTGAGGGCGGTTGGACAAAAATGAGGCAAGGAGTTTTTTGGCTTTGTTTTTTATTCCTAAGGCCGCAACACGGTCGATCAAAGTGACATGATCGACCGTGTCAAAAGCTGCGGAGAGATCCAAAAGTATTAGTATCGCAGAACCTCCGTTATCCATTGTGGTCCTTATCTCATCTGCTGCTTTTAAGAGCGCTGTCTCTGTTCCGTGACCTTGTCTAAACCCAAATTGGGGGTCGTCCAGTAGGTTGTTGTCATGTATGTAGGTCGAAAGTTGTGTGTTCATGATTTTTTCAAAAATCTTAGCAGGGAACGGGAGACATGCGATAGGTCTGTAACTGGCAGGAAGAAGAGGGTCTAGGGTAGGCTTTTTTAGAAGTGGCTTAATAATATCCTCCTTCCAGACAGATGGGTAGATGCCAGTTGCGAACATTGCATTACAGAAGGTGGTTAGGGGAGGGGCAATGGCTTCGGGGATGAGATTGAGGATGCCAGGAGGGCAGGGATCAAGGGGGGACCCCGATTTAGTTCGAGCAATCAGGAGTTGGATAAGTTCCTGCGTAATGGCTTCAAAGGCTAGGAAAGCTGGGGCGTTATCAGAGGTGGGAGTCAAAGTGGATGGGGGAGAAGGAGCAGGGGAAAAAGTGGTGAAGATGGCTCTGACTTTGTCTTCGAAGAATTTGGCCAAAGAGTCTGATAGGGATTGTGATCCTTCTGAGCGCGGGGCGAGGGGATTAGATAGGTGAGTGACCACCTGAAATAGTTTACCTGTCGAATTTTTGGCCTGATTAATTTGATTGGTGTAGTAGATGGTTTTCTCCGTTGTTATGAGTTTTTTATAGTTGGATAGAGCGTTCTTATATGTGATTTTGTCAGGGGGACTGAAGTGGCGGCGCCACTGCCTTTCTAGGTTCCTACAGTATTGTCTCTGCAATCAAAGTGGTTCAGTGAACCAAGGGGATGAGGGGAGTTTTCTACTCCGGTGTGAAATTTTGATGGGCGCTAACTTGTTGCAAGCTGTGTTTAAGTTGTTCAGGTAGTTGGCAGATGCTACTGTGGGATCCTGCTCATTTGGAGTTAAACTATCCCGCATTATCTGCATGAGACTACACTTCCTCTCTTTTTCACTCACACACACCATCGGCAAGGAACAAAAGAACTCCGCCAAAAGGGTGCCTTTTGGTACTCCGTCAGACATTGCAGCGCCGGTCTGACGAGGAGCAGTGAGCCGATGATGAAACTGGACATCCTACAGTCAAGGTGTGTTTCACACCTAACGCTCTGGGTGTGTGAGGCTCTCTAGTTCCGACAAAGGAACCTCCCTAGTTCCTTGTCTCTGCACGTCTTATTCCCTCTCCACACTGTAATACTCTCTTCCCAGGGGAACTTTGTATCCTTCTGTGTGCTCGTGCCTCCAACTTAACCACTACTTGGCGTCTCCTCCAACTTAGCCACTACTTGACATCACCTCCAACTTAACCACTACTTGACATCACCTCCAACTTAGCCACTATTTGATGTCTCCTCCATCTTAGCCACAACTTGACATCACCTCCAACTTAGCCACTACTTGTTGTCTCCTCCAACTTAGCCACTACTTGACGTCTCCTCCAACTTAGCCACTACTTGACATCACCTCCAACTTAGCCACTACTTGATGTCTCCTCCATCTTAGCCACTACTTGACGTCTCCTCCATCTTAGCCACTACTTGACGTCTCCTCCAACTTAGCCACTACTTGACATCACCTCCAACTTAGCCACTACTTGATGTCTCTTCCAACTTAACCACTACTTGACACCACCTCCAACTTAGCCACTACTTGATGTCTCCTCCATCTTAGCCACTAATTGACATCACCTCCAACTTAGCCACTCCATGATGTCTCCTCCCACTTAGCCACTACTTGACGTCTCCTCCAACTTAGCCACTACTTGACATCACCTTCAACGTAGCCACTACTTGATGTCTCCTCCATCTTAGCCACTACTTGATGTCTCCTCCATCTTAGCCACTACGTGACGTCTCCTCCAACTTAGCCACTACTTGACATCACCTCCAACTTAGCCACTACTTGACATCACCTCCAACTTAGCCACTACTTGACGTCTCCTCCAACTTAGCCACTACTTGACATCACCTCCAACTTAGCCACTACTTGACATCACCTCCAACTTAGCCACTACTTGATGTCTCCTCCATCTTAGCCACTACTTGATGTCTCCTCCATCTTAGCCACTACTTGACGTCTCCTCCATCTTAGCCACTAATTGACGTCTCCTCCAACTTAGCCACTACTTGACATCACCTCCAACTTAGCCACTACTTGATGTCTCCTCTATCTTAGCCACTACTTGACATCACCTCCAACATAGCCACTACTTGATGTCTCCTCCATCTTAGCCACTACTTGACGTCTCCTCCAACTTAGCCACTACTTGACATCACCTCCAACTTAGCCACTACTTGATGTCTCCTCCATCTTAGCCACTACTTGACGTCTCCTCCAACTTAGCCACTACTTGACATCACCTCCAACTTAGCCACTACTTGATGTCTCCTCCATCTTAGCCACTACTTGTCATCACCTCCAACTTAGCCACTACTTGACATCACCTCCAACTTAGCCACTACTTGCCATCACCTCCAACTTAGCCACTACTTGACGTCTCTTCCAACTTAGCCACTACTTGACATCACCTCCAACTTAGCCACTACTTGCCATCACCTCCAACTTAGCCACTACTTGACGGCTCCTCCTACTTAGCCACTACTTGACATCACCTCCAACTTAGCTACTACTTGACATCACCTCCAACTTATCCACTATTTGACGTCTCCTCCAACTTAGCCACTACATGACGTCTTCTCCAACTTAGTCACTACTTGACATTTCCTCCAACTTAGCCACTACTTGACGTCACCTCCAACTTAGCCACTACTTGACGTCTCCTCCAACTTAGCCACTACTTGACGTCTTCTCCAACTTAGCCACTATTTGACGTCTCCTCCAACTTAGCCACTACTTGCCATCGCCTCCAACTTAGCCACTACTTGATGTCTTCTCCAACTTAGCCACTACTTGACATTTCCTCCAACTTAGCCACTACTTGACGTCACCTCCAACTTAGCCACTACTTGACGTCTCCTCCAACATAGCCACTACTTGATGTCTCCTCTAACTTAGCCACTACTTGACATCTCCTCCAACTTAGCCACTACTCGACATCAACTCCAACTTAGCCACTGCTTGACATCACCTCCAACTTAGCCACTACTCGACATCACCTCCAACTTAGCCACTACTTGACATCACCTCCAACTTAGCCACTACTTGACGTCTCCTCCAACTTAGCCACTACTTGACATCACCTCCAACTTAGCCACTACTTGACGTCTCCTCCAACTTAGCCACTACTTGACATCACCTCCAACTTAGCCACTACTTGACGTCTCCTCCAACTTAGCCACTACTTGACATCACCTCCAACTTAGCCACTACTTGACGTCTCCTCCAACTTAGCCACTACTTGACGTCTCCTCCAACTTAGCCACTACTTGACATCACCTCCAACTTAGCCACTACTTGACATCACCTCCAACTTAGCCACTACTTGACGTCTCCTCCAACTTAGCCCGTACTTGACATCACCTCCAATCATAGCCACTACTTGACATCACCTCCAACTTAGCCACTACTTGACGTCTCCTCCAACTTAGCCCGTACTTGACATCACGTCCAAGTTAACCACTACTTCACATCCCCGCCAGCTGAACACTAGCCCACATCTGCTCCACCAGAACCACTAGGCCACGTCTCCTCTAACTTAAGCGCTCCTTCAACTTAATTAACCACTTAAAAGGTGCCGCATTACCGCGCCGCGGTTTGTTAGCGCTTAGCTTTTAAGAATACTTGCCTTTGAATTTTGACTATTTTATCTTGTTTCTTTTGTTTTTAAAGTGGAACTGGCCGGGCTCTCTCCCCCCCCTCATACCTGCATTTAATTTTGGAAAAAACACCACCGTTTTGGTGGGTCCGGGTTCCGAGGGTGGTCCGGGGATCGACGATCGATGCCATTTTGGTTTGGGGCGCTGGCCTTCCGGTGGGCGCCATCTTGGAGCGTCCTTGCGCTCCTCCCACCATTTCTCCGCCTATTTAAGGTGATTTTAGGCAGTGGGCAGCCTGGAAAAGGTGCCGCATTACCGCGCCGCGGTTTGTTAGCGCTTAGCTTTTAAGAATACTTGCCTTTGAATTTTGACTATTTTATCTTGTTTCTTTTGTTTTTAAAGTGGAACTGGCCGGGCTCTCTCCCCCCCCCCTCATACCTGCATTTAATTTTGGAAAAAACACCACCGTTTTGGTGGGTCCGGGTTCCGAGGGTGGTCCGGGGATCGACGATCGACGCCATTTTGGTTCGGGGCGCTGGTCTTCCGGTGGGCGCCATCTTGGAGCGTCCTTGCGCTCCTCCCACCATTTCTATTTAAAGTCGCTCTTTCCCGCGCAGCGGGAACGCGCAGCCGGACGCCGTCGCTAGCCGGAGTCTTGCCAGAGTCTGCCCGTCTGCGCCGGTCCGCGCTAAGGACGCGCTGGGCGTAGCGGGCCACTCCCGGTTAGCACCTTTTGGGAGGTAGGATGATTGTTTACACCAGTGCATTGCTCCGGGCGATTGGGCAGTCCCTCCCGCGGTGCGTTTCAGCACCGACCCATCCGTTGTGTGGCCCCTATCAATGTGCCTGCAAGGGATGGTCGCTCGACCAGCCAGTGGGTATTCAGGACTATGACAACTCTGCAGCTCCTCGGGAAGGCATAAGTGCGCCTCTGTTGAGTAAGTGTTTTGTTCATGGTCTGCGGATATTAAATCTTAATACCAGATCCCTGGTAAAACATCACCTGTCTATCATGGACCTTATCACTGACGAGGAGCCAGATCAGTTTGTCATCACTGAGACCTGGCTCCAGGACACAGACGCAGCCATAATTAACTTGGCTTGCCCCCCAGGATATTCACTTTTTACGTGGAACCACCTGTCTAGAGGTGGAGGTATTGCCCTAGCTATAAAATCTACTTTTGCGTGCACTTGGACGGGTCTGCATATTGCTGGGTGCGAAAGCGCCCTGTTCAAGATCACCATCAGTCCCCAGTTCACGCTGTCTGGGTTGGTTGTGTACCGCCCCCCAGGCAGTGATGTAGCATTCAGGGGAGCTTTCCCTGAGGCGGTTAGTATGCTAGCTAGTGACTGCGCCAATTTTTCCATCTTAGGTGACCTCAACCTCCATTTTGACAATCAACAGACCTCGGCTATCAGTGGTTTTCTGGCGGATTTGGAGGCCCTTCAGCTGACCCAACTTGTTACTCAACCCACACATGTAGCTGGTCACATTTTGGACCCGTTTTTCACTAACTTAGCGGATGTCCAAGTCCTGGCTATTTCCCCTGTGGGCTGGACCGATCATTTTTTGGTGTCCGTCTGGCTACCTCTCCCCGAAACCCCCACTATTCCATCTCCTAAGTGGATACCTCGGCGTCACTGGAATAAGCTTAGGCTAGAGGACCTACATTACATCTTGGCTGAAGAGCCATTAGGCCCTCTGCTTAACGCCACCTCGGGCTACGACCAATTCTGCAGCTGGATTACCAAGGCCCTTGATGTATTGGTGCCTATCATCTCAAGTAAATCCAGCTCCAGGCAGTCGAGTCCTTGGTATGACAGTGCCCTCCGCGCTCTGAAGGGTTCATGTAGACGGGCAGAAAGGGAGTGGCGGAAGACGTATGATGTCGTCAAAAAAAACGCGTACTTGGCTTCCGTCAAGCTCTACCATCGAGCTATTTGTAGAGCCCGTGCGGCGTTCTACGCGACGGAATTCCGTAACAGCCTCAATCCATCTAAGACCATCTTCAAAGCCCTTAAAAATCTGTTGGCTAAGAGAGCGGATCCGCAAGTGTACGGTTCTACCTCCCATTGTGAGACCTTGGCCGCTTTCTTCTTGGAGAAAGTCAAGACCATCTATCAGTCGTCCCCCAGTACGATGTTGCCCTCCATTCCTCTGAACGTCCCTCGCAGTAGCCTGGCATTACACTCTCTCCCTACTCTCTCCTGGGATGGGTTTGTCAAGTGGGCACAACGAGTCAAGTCCGGTTCTCCTGCGGACCCGTTCAGACCTGCCCTCTTTAGAGATCCTTCTTTTCAGGGGGGCACTGTAGTGTGTTCGCTGATTAACCTATCCTTGACTTCAGGTACAGTTCCTGCCAAGTGGAAGCAGGTGGTGGTTTCTCCGATCCTGAAAAAACCATCATTGGATCCTTTAAAACCGGAAAACTACCGCCCCATTTCATTGCTTCCCTGGCCGGCCAAAGTCATGGAGGCTCACGTCAACCTGGCTCTCTCCGAGCATATGGCCCGGGCCAATGTCCTCGATCCCATGTAGAATGGGTTCCGTGCTGGTCACAGCACGGAGACCGCCCTTCTGGCAATGGTAGAACATCTGCGGACTGTGTTGGATGCAGGTCAAACGGCAGCGCTCATCTTATTAGACCATAGCGCTGCCTTTGACACGGTGTCCCATCGCATCCTTCTGCACCGCCTGGAGGACATTGGCATCTGTGGCTCTGCTCTGCAGTGGTTCCATTCCTTTCTTAGCGATCGCTCCTTCTGCGTTGCCACCCCTCCTTTTCAGTCCAAATACCATCAGCTGGACCTGGGGGTCCCTCAGGGCTCCTCGCTGAGTCCCACGCTTTTCAACATGTACGTGCGGCCGCTGGCTGATGTCGCCAGGCAGTGGGGCCTAACCATGGTCTCTTATGCCGACGACACGCAGCTAGCGGTCACGATCAGCGGGGATGTCGAACAGGATGCCCCCAGGTTCCGAAATGGGCTGAGAGAGGTGGCCAGCTGGATGAATAACAACTGTCTCCAGCTGAACGCGAAAAAAACTGAGGTGATGATCGTCGGGAGGGGAGCGGATCGCTGGGGGGACAACTGGTGGCCTCTCGTGTTAGGGCCGGCCCCTATACCAGTGATGGAACTTAGAAACCTGGGAGTGTGGTTAGATCACACCCTCTGTTTCACTACCCACACTAAGAGAGTGGCGGCATGCTGTTTTGGTGTCCTGCGTGGGCTAAGGCCGGTGCTCAAATTTTTTGATGCTCCGACGAGACAGTTGGTCATCCAAGCGACGATTATCTCCCGGCTGGACTATGCCAGCTCGCTCCTGCTGGGAGTTAACCAATCTGAGATCGTTCGCCTGCAGCGCGTACAGAACGCGGCTGCGAGAGCAGTGGTGGGTCTGCCGAGGTCCTGTCCCACTTCCAATACTCTGCGGTCCCTACATTGGTTACCGATCAAAAGTCGAATCCATTTTAAGGCCCTTAGCCTTGCTTTCAAAATTTTAAAGGGTCGGTACCTGAGATTCTCAATAATCTCTTATCTGCCTATGTCCCGACTCGCTCTCTTAGATCTCTTGGGCAATCCCTTGCGATTGTCCCGCGTTTCAGGCTTAGCCGGATGGGCGGTCGCTCTTTTCGTGTGAGAGCTGCTGCTCTCTGGAATTCCCTCCCTTTAGAAATCCGCCTGTTAGAGGATCTATTAGCATTCCGTAGGGCCGTGAAAACTCACCTGTTTTAATTCTTCTTTCACTCACTTTTCTGTTTCCTTTTGCGTTGTGTTATGTTCACCTTTTCCTTGCGCCAGGACGCTCCTTAGCTGGAGCATCTGTGCGCAAAATAAATGATATTAACATAACATAACATAACTAGACCACATCCCCTCCCGGTCAGCACAATGCCACTTCTCATCAAACTTACCAACTAGAATCACATCTCCTTCCCTTCAGCTGAACCACTATTACACACCGGCTCCAACTTAGCCACTAGAACACTGCTCCTAACACTGACCTCTACACCACCCTGCTCTATCATTACCACTATTGCAACGTAACCACGTATCACCTACAACCTAGCAGCTGAGTAACATCTGCTCCAACATAACCAGCAGACCACATCTCCTTTCCCTCCACCTGAACAGCTATTTCACATTGCAAGCAGTTTAACTACCAGACCATATCTCCTACCATCCAACATCGCCATTATTTTACAGTTTCTCCATCTTAACTAGTAGAGTACAGCTCCTCTAACTGATTACTAGGCCACACCTACACCATCTTAACCAGTAGGACGCATCTTTTCCACCTGAGCCCCTAAAACATGTCTATTCCAATGTAACCAACCAATCAACTTACTTAACCACAAGACCACATCTGCCACCTAGCACAACACACTTCTCAAATTAACCAGTACACCACATCTTCTCCCCGTCAGCTTAACCACCCTTGCACATATGCTCCAGACCACATCTGCACCGGATCACATCGCTTCCATCTCAATAACAACATCAAATACCCTCCAATTTAGCTACTAGACCAAGCATGTTCCTCTACACCAATCTAATGGGTTCCAGGATGAGGTTGTAGATTTAGCATTCCTATAGAAATCAACTTCAAACTTCGGCCCCCATTAGGATGGCGGATCCCCGTGCAAAAACGGGACCGCCCGCCATAGGAGCGGCCGTCCCGCCTCGGCAATTAGGATGCGCCCGCCACACTGGCGGGCGCATCCTGTATTTTTACCATTGCGGCAGCGCCGCCCGCCGCAATGGTAAACATGCACGTTGTGCATTTCAAAGCACAACATGACAGGTACCGTGCGGTGCCTGCCATGTTGCACTTTGAAATGCGGGGGGCACCCCCCCACCTCCCCCGGAGTCACTGGGGGCCCGCAACGGGCCCCCGCAGGGATTCTCCACTTGCCTAATGCCACCACGGAAAGGCATTCAAATTTGACCATCATAATATATCTGGCTGTGTCTGATAGACACCGCCACCATATTATAACTTTTCCGCCCCAGTGGCCTTGCGACCGGGGCGGAAAAGCGGCGGATGGTCTCACCGTCCGCCGCGGTCCCCCCACCATCCTAATATGGCGGGGGGTCTTTAGAGCAAGGATGGCAGGTGGATCGCCCCGCCAGGCCGGCGGTGGCTGACGCCAGCCTGGCGGGGGCGATCCGCCCACCATCTTAATGGGCCCCTTTATCTGCAATTTTATCTCCCTTCACATTTACTATCTTTAGTGGAAATTTAATTTAAATCAAAATTTCTAAAGTTCCACTTCCGGTTGTGACTGTGATTTCACAGCAAGGGGATGCGGCGCGCGATCAGAGCTCAGAGCTGCTGCGTCCAGCGGCTTAGCCCAGTCAATGGATGTTAGATCTACCACCGCAGCTCTTGGAGAGGAGTCGACCCTGGCACTTCTTGCATTTTTACTATGCATGCTCTGCAGCTGATGGCTCTAGTAGTAGTAAACGACTTCACGTAGGAGTGGAATGTGATGGTGTTTCTGACAGGTTCTTGCCTCTGAAGCAGTGGAAGGGGTGTGGCCTCTTGAAATCAATGTATATCTGATTATATTCAGTTTCCTGATGTTCTGAAGCCTTATCTATTCTTTTAATTGTTCTCTGCTGTCTGTCTGCTTATGTACCCTACTGTATCTTAGGGCAAAGATGGCCTAGGGTGTATCTAGGCCCTTGAAGCAAAACACTATATATATAGCTATGAAAGCAACAAATGAAAGTGGTCTGGTGTGTTGTAAATTCATCCAATTTTCTCCGCCATAAAAAAAACATAAAAACATAGATCGAGGGTGAATGGTGTGATTACCACTTCTGGGTGAGAGTGAAGCTGAGGCTCGGTTTCAGTTGTTTTTATGTACACAGGGGACATGTTCTCCCCGATAGATACCCCTGGCATGGCCTGCTCTTTGGTGTTTGGCTGGTCATCTCTGGTGGAACCAGGTTCTACTGAGCTATCCGTCCTTTTCTACTGGTGAACTTAGCCTCTTTATGCAAGTCGAGGGCTGCACAGATCGAGTATCAGCCCGGGACACACCCTTATCACACGGGTACCGTTTTAAACCTCACCTTTGGCGATGGCACGTGCTTATTTCTGGGTCCACCCAAGGCAGAATGTTTCCCACCGGTCCCTCTGTTGAAGATGGTTTCATGCTACAGAAATTCTGGTGGTCTTTTAGCTGAAAACCACCCGGAAGAGTTTGTTTTAGGAGTTTCCCAAGTCAAGGTGAGTGGATACCTCTCTCGCGATACAGTTACAAGGTTCCTGGGTCTATGGGTGACCAGCGACCTCCCTCCACGTTTTCCTGGTCTGGAGAACTTTTGATGGATTAGTTAGAGGGATTAAAGAATCTGGCTGGGGTGGAATAGAAGACCAGATTTTATGGCTCGTGAAGGGCCTTGTGCTGGTAGACGCAGATGGTGCAGAGAATTTGTAATTTGCTCCTCGCCTTCTCTGGGAGCCAATGGAGGGCATTGGAGGCTGGTTTCGTGTGCTCACTCTACCGAAGGTGTATGCACAGTCTGGAGACCTTGTTTTGTAGTCTAAGAGTAGCAAGATCCGTGGCATTGCTGGGCAGCTAGGACTCGCCGCTTAGGGATCTGTTGAGTATATGGTTGATTCATGACCCAAAGACGAGAGGTAGAGTTGTATGGTAAGTGTGAATGAAGGGTAC
>NW_028244680.1:0-4000 GCF_964263255.1 Lissotriton vulgaris
CGGACCAGGAGGGTCAGAGCGGGTGCTCCTTTTCAGAGGAGCGAGTGCAAGTCTGGAGCAACCAGATTCACAAGTTAGATTTCAAGGTCTGTCGAGGGGATAGTATTCCAAATCGTATGACACCTTACACGACATGTTTTGATAAAGCCAAACCAAAGTTAACATATAACCGCAATGGATTATAATGCACTTAATAGTATATGGTATGGCATTATCCCAGAACTGCTTAGGGAGTTGTTCCCGACAGCTGCAGACAGGCTCAGCTCATGCTAGAGCACCATCTCACATAAAACCAAGCACTCTGCCTCCAGGATTGTTAAGGCCTGCCATAGGAGTGACTTATAGGCATATTTGTGTCCAGATATAGGTTTAGATATAGGTATACTATATCTAAGCAAGGGGCGATTACACCAACTTGCCCCAGCTGAGTGATCAGCCAGTTGAGTCAATTTTGGATAACCAGCCAGGGGTGGCAAAAGATATGCTGCAGCCCCTGGTAGGCCTTGGATGCACCTATGCCCTGGGCACCTATAGTGCTCTGTACAGGGGCTGATAAGGTGACCCAAGCCAGTTTAGTTATGCACCTAGGGTACATGGAATCCATTTTACAGAGAGAGCAGATAGCCTGGAGCCCTGATTAGCAGGGAACCAGGCCAACTAAGTCGAAAACCAGCCAAATACAAGGCAAAAAATCTGGGGTAACCATAGTCAGGTATCCACCTTCCTACACAACCCCCCCCCCCCAAACGAAAGGAGATAAGGCTATCCTTGTCCAGGTAAGCCTATATTGCCTGAGTGGCCATATAAGGAAGTACCTGCACTAGCATGGTTACCCCCTGTCTCATGGTCCACTAAGCAATCCCTCACCCTTGGGGTATTAGAGGGTCTCCACCATAGGGAATCACTACCTTGGGTGTGTTTACGCAAGGAAAAAGGGGTATGTAAGTGTTACCATGCAACTTTTAGCACGAAATACTTTTACAACGAAACTATTACCACGCAGGACCCTTTACCACGAATACCTTTATAACGCATTACACTACAACACAGATACTATTACAACGCATACCGTTACAACGTAAGTATAGGTAAGTTTATCTTTTTTTTAAAAACATTTATTAGGTGTATTGGGTTTGGGTTTAGGGGTATAGGGGTATTTTTAGGTTTCAGGGTTGGGTTTGGGTTTTGGGGTACAGGGGTATTTTTAGGTTTCAGGGCTGGGTTTGGGTTTTGGGGTACAGGGGTATTTTTAGGTTTCAGGGTTGGGTTTGGGTTTTGGGGTACAGGGGTATTTTTAGGTTTCAGGGTTGGGTTTGGGTTTTGGGGTCCAGGGGTATTTTTAGGTTTCAGGGCTGGGTTTGGGTTTTGGAGTACAGGGGTATTTTTAGGTTTCAGGGTTGGGTTTGGGTTTTGGGGTACAGGGGTATTTTTAGGTTTCAGGGTTGTGTTTGGGTTTTGGGGTACAGGGGTATTTTTAGGTTTCAGGGCTGGGTTTGGGTTTTGGGGTACAGGGGTATTTTGAGGTTTCAGGGTTGGGTTTGGGTTTTGGGGTACAGGGGTATTTTGAGGTTTCAGGGCTGGGTTTGGGGTACAGGGGTGCAGGGGTATTTTTAGGTTTCAGGGTTGGGTTTGGGTTTTGGGGTACAGGGGTGTTTTTAGGTTTCAGGGTTGGGTTTGTGTTTTGGGGTACAGGGGTATTTTTAGGTTTTAGGGCTGGGTTTGGGTTTTGGGGTACAGGGGTATTTTTAGGTTTCAGGGTTGGGTTTGGGTTTTGGGGTACAGGGGTATTTTTAGGTTTCAGGGTTGGGTTTGGGTTTTGGGGTACAGGGGTATTTTTAGGTTTCAGGGCTGGGTTTGGGTTTTGGGGTACAGGGGTATTTTTAGGTTTCAGGGTTGGGTTTGGGTTTTGGGGTACAGGGGTATTTTTAGGTTTCTGGGTTGGGTTTGGGTTTTGGGGTACAGGGGTATTTTTGACATATATATTTACAAATTAATAAATAAAAATTAATATAACTAATTAAAATATTTAATAATAAAATAATTATTAATTAATTAAAATATTTAAATTATTATTAATTACATTATTTTAAAATATTATATACTTACCTATACTTACGTTGTAATGGTATGCGTTGTAATAGTACCTGCGTTGTAGTGTAATGTGTTGTAAAGTTATTCGTGGTAAAGGGTTCTGCGTTGTAAAAAATGCGTGGTAATGGTATGCGTGCTAAAAGTATGCGTGGTATCAACATATATCCGGAAAAAGGCTGGTGTTGATATGGAGTATTAAAGTGAGGCTCCACTAATTTAGGGCTCAGCTTCCTCCAATTATCTCCCACCATGTGTGCCTTTCTCTCTTCAACTGAGTTGCACTGTGCTCTCAGGGTCAACCTCTGGCTACCTAAAGCTGGAGGCTGGGTCCCTTGTTTTGGCTTACTGGAGGGACAGTTCAGGTTTGGGCCCTTTGGGTCCCAGGTTTGGCTGCGCCCAACATAATCCATCTGTGGGAGTTCCCTGGCTACTTTTAAGGGGGATCCCTCAGGAGTTTTTAAAGTTTTCACCTTACTAGGGCTACTAGTTTTGGTGCCCCTAATCTGCTGATGGGGGTGCTTTATTTGACAGGGGGCCCTTTGGGGCTCACCGTCCTTCTTGTCCTCTGCAGCCCTGGGCTGACTAAGGCAAGGCAGAGAGGGGCAGACTGTGTCCCACCTGAGAAGGGTCCACTGCCATCAGAGGCTCTGTCGCGCCAGGCCCAACAACCTTTGGGACAGTTCCTTCATCAGGGGTAAGATCAGTTCCCTGAGGAGGCTGATCCTGTACTAATGTCTGGTGAGGGGAGATTTCTCTTCCTCCTCCATGCTCTCTGTTTGTGTGGAGTGATCCATCATTTCAGGCTTCACAACACAGGTTTTGGTTTGAGTTTGGGCTGTGGCCATCACAGTCCCACCAACCTTTTCAGGAGGAGACTCAGTTTGGGTATGGGCTGTTATTATAACAGCTCTGCTAATCTTTTCAGGAAGGGAGTTAGCTAAAGATGGGGCTGAGAGTTGCTCAGCCCTACCAACCTTTTCAGGAAGGACATATTGGATTGGGGCTGTAGCCATCACAGCCCCACCAACCTTTCCAGTGACATTTACCATTCTAGAATGGATTTCCCGTTCAACCTCAGCCCAGGCTGAGATTTCCAAATCATTTCCTAGTAGACAGTCTACAGGCAAGTTTGGTGACACTGCCACTCTCTTTGGGCCAGTGACACCTCCCCAGCTGAGACTTACCACTGCCATGGGATGATTTGTTTCTATGCCATCAATGTTTGTCACCTGGTATGTGGCACCAGGTAAAAGTTGCCTTGAGGGGACTAGACATTCAGCCACCATGGTGATGCTAGCCCCCGTGTCTCTAAAGGCCTCAACTTTCAAACCATTGATGAGGGGCTCCTGTCTGTACTTGCTCAAAGTGTTTGGGCAAGCGGTGAAATTGGCAAACCCCATGCCATTCTCATAGACAAGAGTATCTGTGGTAGGGGACCTGGATAGGCCAGAGTCCACCTGTGCTCCAACAGTAAACCCGACCAAATTCTTGGGGGCACTCCCACCACCTGGGGGACCACTGCTGACAGTGACAGGAGGTGTTGGAGCTGGTTTTGGAGGAATATTTTCTTTATTGCCATTCGTTGGACAACAGCTGTCTGATTTCCAATGGCCAGTCTGTTTACAGACAAGGCAGTATGGCTTCTTCTGGGTAGATGAAGTGTCTTGAGACCCACCCCCATCCTTGGAGTTTTGGGGCCCTTGGGAAGTCTTCTCTTTAGATTTATCCCCACCCTTATCTTGAGGTTTGGTAGACTCCTTCTTCTGGTCATTGCCCTGATTCTTAGGTCTAATCCTGGTTCTGACCCATTTATCTGCCCTCTTTCCCAATTCTTGGGGAGAGGTCAGATCTGAGTCCACCAGGTACTGGTGTAAAAGCTGGTTCTGACAATTACTTAGGATCTGCTCCC